>NW_026555427.1:0-76186 GCF_029017545.1 Prosopis cineraria
AATGACGGGTATATAATTTATCCATCATTTAAAGTATGGTAATAATTATGACCATATTTTACATGATGATAATGAGATATCCGTCATTTAAAAGTCAGTATAAATGATGGGCATATTTCTTACCCATCATTTATTTCAGTATAAATGATGGTTATTTATATAACCGCCATTTTTTATGTGATTTTTTTTAATTCGTTGAGCTGTTTTTATACCAGCTCTTGCAAAAAGAAATCAAAATAGCAGCAGCCAACCATTCTAGATTTAAATATCAACAAAATTTATCATATTCAATTTCAAAATTATCAATAAACAAATGTAATTACATAAAGTAAACTTTTTTCAAAAAATAAACTACCTATTAAAAAAAACTTCCTAGCTACTTCTTCAAGGTAGTTCTATTAATTTCTTTGTATGAGGTCCACACTTGAAAAAATATATTGACACCATTCTTCAATTACCTCATTTATTTCTACATCCCTGAATTCTTTAACAAAATATCATCATTAATATGCAATATATAAATGATTCAACATATATTAATATAATTTTAATACATTAAATATTTTTGTAAGTTAAAAGTTAATATTTTTGACATACCATCTCAGGAATTATGCTCTCATTATGGATAATGATGTCCTTCATGAACCTCATGATGCAATAGCCATAATCCAAGCTCTATTTTCTTTTGTCTTGGATACTAAAAATTAAAGAATATATGAATATGTATTAATGCATTAAATCTTAATTTAATAAATGATTTCAATTACCTTAATTATATTCCAAGTGTAGGCTACATCAAAATTTGTAAAGGACCTTGGAATTAATTGTTTTGTGTTAGTGTGGTAGTATAACACAAATCCCTAATTGAAACAATAAAAATATATTAGTATGAAATTTAAATAATTAAATAAATATGTAAAATACTTTATGCACTTAGTATTAATCAACCCCAATAAAATTTGTCTCCTCCCTGATTCCCCTCCAAGAGAATCGAGATAATATATCTTTGGAGTGTGCCAAATGGTTCGCAGCGATCAACATCCAATGGTCCTAATAGTATTAACAAGTGTGGTAAAATTATAATTAATCCATTAAATTAAAAATAAAAAATTATTAAGACAAGTGAGAATTTCATTACCCTTGACAGTACGATATTATGAATAATGTTCCCTTTGAGCCCTTACTTTGAAATTTTCGCTTACTGCCTTTGCTTGTTCTAAAATTTTGTCGCTTTTAATTAAGGCATGTGCACCTACTTCATGAGGACTAACAAAGACAACTTCATTTGTAGATCGAAAAGGACAATAAATTTGTCATACAAGCACTTATTATAAATACAAGAAATGGATCAGTTTATATTTAAATATTAACTATTCATATATGAAAAAAATTACCATATATAGAAGCTGAGAACAGTGAGACTGGTCATATCATGTTGATGCACTTCATCAACAACATCAAGTGAAAGCATATCATATCGGTCTTTGCCATATATACCAGCCTTGAATGGGATTTGCAGGATGGAGGATTAGACCTATGTACCATTGCATATGCTTGGAGCAAATTTCCATGTTGGCTTGGCAATTGAGGCTCTTGTTCAAGCACAGCTTTATGGGAGACTACCTTTTTAGAGGAGAGCCTAGATTGAGGTATCATCTTTCTTTTTTGACTGTGCATCTTTGCTAGTCTTTTTTAGACTTGGCATCCTAACTTGACTAGCTTGCCATCCAACAAACTACCCATCACCTCTCCAATAATCCCTGCATCCTCCATGGGAATAGGTAGCGAATAGTTCAAATTCTTCGGCACATTAATAGCAATATGTACATAGGATGCAGGGAGTGGCATATTGTGTAACATATCTCCCGACAAATTGAACACCTAATGATAGCAACCACATGACAATTCGGGCTATTTGCCTAACAACTTACATAGGTTCTCACCCTATATTAATAAGTAATATACTATATTAAAGTTATGGGAAGTCGAAATAGTAAAACATGAGTGAATAAATTAATAATGTTTTACCTTAGGAAGATTTTAATAGGTTGCATGATACTGTAACTACCTTTCCCGCTAGAACTATATATGAAAACTCTACCTCCCGCCTCTTCTTGTCCTTTAGCAAAGCTTCAATCATGTTCCGTTGCCTCGATAGCTCCTCTTTTAGGGTGGCAATCTCAGCCCTTGCACCCACATCCTCTGTTGACCTTGCTTCTTTTGTGACTCGAATATTTATTTTTTTGAGCACCAAATCATATCCCCTAACTTGACCAAGGTGTTTGGGATTACCCAACGCCTTGCCCAAGACATCATCATCAGGCATGCCACTTTTCTCGATCTCGGCCTATGCAATATATAGTAAGAAAATTAAATTAGTTGATTGAGTATAAAAAAAAGTGTTACGTTAAGTTAATATACTTACACGCTTGTTAGCAAGCTCCTGAACATGTTCATCACAATGTTTCTTTCTTTATTAGTTCGGCCTTCTATGACTAGTCTGTGACGTGAAACTGGGCTTGCCCCTGAACCCTCTTGCTCGATCTATGAATTTAAGTAAATTTAAAAGTGAGTATAGTACATATATCTATGAAATAAGCCAAAATTATATAGTATAAATATTAACTTACCATTTGTTGCTCAATTTCTGCATATCCTATTTGCCCCTTCTTGTAAGGGTATAGATCTTTCTCATGCAACTCTTTCTTTTTGTGGCTCAACTTCAGTACAAACAAAAGAATCATATCAATAAAATTAAATATATCAAAAATAATAAAAAATTAATTCATCTCATTATTCTTACTTGAAATTGTCCCTCAAGACGTTGAGCAACAAATTCATCCTACTATTCTTGTGAAACTAATGGCCTTATCAAGTTGAGGACCTCAGCAATAATGTTTCCTCCTAATTTTTTAATGTATTTTGCTCCCACAAAATATCGAAATGTTCGCATTGCCTTTCCAGCTTGTTGGATGGCAAATTTCATTCGATAAGTATCAATGCAAATGCTGACTGTAAACAAAAACAATTAATTAGATTTTCAGTCAAGTAATTTCATTAAGTACAACGATGTAAGTAAAGTATTTTACCTCTACTTGCTCCCAAATATAATTTTTAGTAGCTGGACTAATATCACTTCAGTGCCTAATGCAATTGGCACATTTGCTTTCGCCACAACCCCTATGTAGCTGATGATTTATTTCTATTGATCTTGATAGGTTGACCTTTGAAATTCTATTCAATTTCATATTTCTGTCCAGCAGGCCTTCTTCTATTCACCTCAGTCATCAATATCAATCCTCTAGTTATTTGATTGGCTTCTTGTTGAATTTGTTGGTCATTCATCTCAACGCTAAGATCAACACTATTAGTTCCACTAAGACCAGCACTCCTTTGAGAAACTAGTTACTTACAAAAGTAGAAAATCAAAATAAATAATAAATACAATATAAAAAAATAAAGCACATAATAAGTAATTATAGGTTTAATGTAAATCACACATTACAAACAAATATAACATGTAATAAATAACAATAAATTTTCAAATCACACAAAACAAGTAACCTACAAGTTTAAATTGTTCTTTTTCTTTTTATTGCATGTTCCTTATCTTTGCTCTCCTTCTTTGCTTGAATGCTTCTACCTCTTTTTTTTTTTTTTGAAATCCAAATACCTTCATTGTGATCATTTTTCATATAAAAGGCTTCATCCTCAATAAAGTAACTTTCAAATAATATCCCCATAAAGGGATCATCTTCAACTGTAGAATTATTCATATCTTCATTTATTTTACTACTTAATAAAGTAATAGACCAATTTACTTTAGCCAAATCAAGAACAAAAAACACTTGGTGAGCTTGTGAAGCCAAAATAAAAGGCTCATCTTTATAACCTTCTCTATTAAGATCCACCATTAAGAACCCCAAGTCATCAACTTTAAGACCATTTTTTGATCAACCCACTTACAACCAAAAATTGAAACTTAAAATTTGATGTAATCTAACTCTCAAATGTGCTCAATTACCTTAAAGTATGACATTTTTGCGTACAAGAGATTTTTGTCTTTAGCACTAGATATATGCATTGTTTAGGCTATAAGAGTTACACCACTATTTTACATTATACTCCGATCATCTTGCTCTTTAGTATAAAACGTGTACCAATTAATGAGATAGCCAATGAAGGAAAGAACTTGTTTATCTGGACCTCTTGCCAACCATTTTAATTTTGCAAAAACTGAATCAGGATCGGCAATCAACTTCTCAAAAATGTATTATTTCAACCAAGCTGTAAAACTCTTATTATGCTTGTTTTCATACCAAATCTCCAATCTATTAGGGTTATCCCACTTAAGCTCAGCCATGTGCATCTCTACATACTCCTCAACCTTGACAGAGTGTGTAATACATATAAATATGCTTGTTCCCATTGCAAGTTAGACATTGTAACTACTTTATTGCCCATAATTCCTTCTCCATCAGTTCTACTATCATGCTGAGAAGTTAAAAGACCAATATGGTTGACATTTGATAAGTACTCAATATAAAATCAACTGCCTCCTCATAAATGTATCATTCAACTATACAACTTTCGGGTCGACTCTGATTTTTCACATATCCTTTTAGTATCTTCATGTAACGCTCAAATGGATACATCCATCTCAAGAAAACTGGGCCATACATTTGTATCTATCTAACTAGATGAATAGTGAGGTGCACCATTATATTAAAGAAGGCAAGTGAAAAATACATTTCAAGTACACACAAGATTAACACAATTCGGCTTTGCAATCTTGGCAATTTTATTAGGTCAATCACTTTACTACACATAGACTTAAAAAAGAAACACAATTTTGTAATCGTGGCTTAAACTGTATTAGGTAAAATAAAACATATAGCCACTGGAATAAAATTTTTCATCAACACATGGCAATCATGCAACTTTAAACCCTTTAACTTCAAATCCTTTAATAACACAAGGCCTTTAATATTTGAAAAATACCCCTCTGGAACTTTAACAGTAGCAAACAACTCACAAAAAGCCTTCTTTTATCTTCTAGACAATGTATGAGTCGCTGCACGAAGAAATGTGTGACTTCCCTTCTCTTACGGAGCCAACTCTTCCCTTATCCGCATAGAAATCATATCAAGTCTTGCCTTGATGCCATCTTTAGTCTTTCCCAGAATATGAAGTAATATGCCAATCAAACTGTCACACACATTTTTCTCAATGTGCATCACATCAAGAAAATGTCTCACATATAAAGATTGCCAATATGGTAGGTAAAAAAATAAACCTTTTCTTCCACCCATATGTCTCAAGATGCTTTGCAAAAGGTTTGCCAAACTCGATATTCAAATTCTTCACCTTGTCAAAATGTTGCTCACCTATCAGTGGTAAAGGTGCCTTACTTTTTTTTGAATTTCCATTGAAAGCTTTTTTTAGGCGTCGATAATAATGATTAGGATGCAACCGTCTACGATATCCGAGATAGACATTCTTCATCCCATATTCTAATCTCACTGAATGTGTGCCATCTTCACAAATAGGACATTCGAGTTTTCCTTTGATACTATACCCTGATAAATTACCATATGCTAGAAAATCATTGATTGTACTAAACAACAATGCTCTTAAATTGAACCTTTCCTCTCTATGTCCATCATATTACCTCAACATCGTGCTCCCACAACAATTTTAAATCTTTAATTAAAGGAACCAAATATATGTCTATGTCATTTCCCAGCTGTTTTGGCCCCAAAATTAAAATAGATAGCATCATATATTTTCACTTCATACATAAACCATGGAGGTAAGTTGTAAATTACCAAAATAACTGGCCATGTATTGTGACTGCAACTTTGAAGCCTGTGTGGATTCATTCCATCAGTAGATAATATGAGGCAAAGGTTTCTATCTTCTGCTCTGAAGTCAAGGTAATCAAGATCAATTTTTTTCCATTGAGAAGAGTCAGCTAGATGTCAAAGCTTCCCATCTTTGATCTATTCATCTGCATGTCATGTCAAATTTTTTACATCCTTTGCACTACTGTACAGCCGTCTAAATCTAGGTATAATGGAAAAGTACCATAATGCCTTCTTTGAACTCTTCCTATTCTCTTTATAGCGCAAAGCATTACATTTTGGACACTCCATTAATGATGCATATTCATTTCTAAATAATATGCAATCATTAAGACAGGCATGTATTTTCTCATAACTCATGCCAATTGAGCGTAGCATTTGTTTTACCTCATACATAGTCCTTGGAAGTTAGTTGTTCACAGGTAGAAGTTGTTTTATAAGTGTAAGATTTTATGTAAAACTCTTATCACTCCATCCATTGCTTACTTTCAAGTTGTACAATTTCAACACTGCTGACAACTTTGTGAATTCAGTACAACCAGCATATAGGGCTTCTCTGTATCACTTTTTAACATCTCTAACATTTCAGAACAATCTTCAAGTTTCCTTTCAATTGCATTGGCCATCTCTTTAAGACAGTCACCCTTATAAGTATCTGTGTCATGATCAGCTGATTCAAAGCTTCCTTTATACTCCCAATTACTAGTAGACTCATCCCCTCTAGTCTCTCCATGCTTATGCCAACACTTGTAATTTTCATCAATTCCATAGCATACTAAATGGTCTTCCATCTTAGATGCACTAATTTGCTTCAAAAGACCACATCTTACACAAGGGCACACTATTCTTCTAGGGTCTTTTACATGCTCAAGAGCAAACTTCATAAACTCTTTCATACCATTCAAATACTCTTTACTTAATCGATTGGAAGACATCCATTCTCTATCCATAACTTTATAATCTAAAAGACAATTCATTCAAGGAAATGTGATCAGTAACTCATGAATATGGAGAGGAAGGAATGATAGAAAGATTATCAATAAGAAAATTGACTACTCTACATATAATATAGAGTAATTAATAAATCATGAGTCACAATGCATGAGCATTCACATATTCCTTCAACTATTGATAAAAAATTCAGTAGCATAACAACATAAAGAAAGTATTTTTCGGGCTAAAACCCTCTTTTCATTCTTGGCATCTCACTCAATAAACTAATTCCAACTATATACAATCACAAAACTAATGAAATTATCACAAAATAGCATTTTTAAATTAACTCTAATTATTATAAAATTATATATAAAATTCGTTCAAAATTCATAGAAAAAAGAAAAACACTATAAACATAATTTTGAATTAATGTTTTCTATCTCATTGATCATTCTAAGATTACACATATCCTATATTAGCAATCTCAAGCCAAGAACAAATCATTCTTTATTAAATGTAAAAATATCAATAAAATAGCAATGATTTTTACAGAAACCATGCGTTAGTTTTCGTCACTAAAAGAACTCCAATTATAATAAAAATTGGTATACTAGTACATTTCAATATGTAATTTTGAACGATAAAACTACTCTGATCAAACAATGCACAAAATTTAAATTAAAAATTATTGAAATAAATCAGTCAAAATTCATAAAAAAATACAATCATCACAAATATCCCATTTTGATCACTAATTTTCATCTTAAGAATTATCCTAAGGCAAAGCAAATCATCTACAATTATTCTCAAGTCAATAAAACACCAAACATTAGCAATTTTTAACACCCCACAATATCAAAATGGGCAAAAAATTAGGGGATATTTAAACAATAAAAATCAACTAATAAAACAATCCATAATCTTAAATAAATCAATCCCATAATCTAGAAATCTAAGCATATTGGAAGAAAATGAAGAAAAACTATAGAAATCACAAACCCATGTACCTTAAAGAAGAAAGGATGGAACACAAAGAGGAAGCCAATGAGAGAGAACCAGATAGTGTAGGAGGAGCACTTTCACGTCAGTGAGGGACTAAGGTGGTTGACGGCAAAAATGGAGGTAGATTGAGAGATTTCTATTGATTTCGTGTAGAAGTGGAGAAGAGAGAAAACAGGGATGACGAACGGGCAGGAATGAAAAAGTGAACCTGAAAACTGAATAAAAACGAGAATAAATGATGGGTATTCATATACCTGTCATTTATTTCAGAATATATAACACCCATCATATATAAGGAAGGCTTTAAATGACAGTTGCTTTAAACAACTGTCATTTAAAGTGAAATTTTTTTATTTTTTTTAAATAAGAAAAATCAAACATTGGCCATGAATATATGACGGGTGTTTGGCAAACCCGTCATATATAGTTCTGGACTTTAAATGACTGGTGTTTAAAACACTCATCATTTAAGTTTTAAAATTTTTTATTTTTTTAATTTAAGAATCTGAAACGGCGGGCACTAATATATGATGGTTTTTTTATAACCGTCATATATTATTTGAACTTTATATGACAGGTATTTAAAATACCTGTCATTTAAAGTTTAAATTTATTTTTTATTTTTTTCTAATAAATGAAATGTTGGGCTGAAATAAATGATGGAGTTTTTTAATACTCGTCATTTAAAGTCTAGTAATATATGACAGTTTTTTAAGACCCGTCATTTATTTTTTAAGACGGGTCTTATCTGGTAAGTGACGTGTTTTTATTTGATCATCATTTTTCATGGCGTCTTATATTTATGTTTTTGTAGTAGTGTTTGAATAACGCAATTTGGAGTTACATAAAGAAAGTTTTATACATTTAAATTTTAAAATTTTTATCAAATTTGTCATATGCTGATAAGGAACCTTCCACCACAATGCATGCCTTTTTAGCCATAATGTGTAATATCTTGAATTTTTAATCCAAAAGTTAGTTATTAATTAGGGGTAAATTAGTAAATTAGTGTATTAATGAAATAATTAGATTTTTGGATGGTGGATTGATATTTTGGTATATCGGTTTATTAAATGGATATGATTGGGTGGAAGAATGGTGTTTCAGAGCAAAGCATGCGAGCAGTGATGAGATTCTCCACACTGTGCACACACCATGGTATATGCTGCATGTGCCATGACACATGACACATTATTTGACTTTTAAAGATGTGGCTCAGTTTGAAAATTAGAAGGGAAAAGAAAGAGGGAACGTAAAGGAAGAAGAAGAGGAGTAATCTTCTACTAAGGCAAGGATCCACAACTACCGAGGGGATGTTTCTAACTTGTCACTTACCAGATAAGTTTTGAAATATAGAAAAATTGAATTAAGAGTTTTAAGGGGTTTTTTTCTTACCCTTTGGTAATAAAAAGACTCTTAGGAGTTAAGCTAAGGTTTTGCACCTGGTTAGGTAATTAACGGTTAAGCTTTAAGGCTGTAGCCTTAATTTAATCTAAATTGTGAAGTTTTAGAGGATGAAAATATTAGTGTGGTTGTGTTTGAGCTCATAAAAGTGGTAAAATATTTAAAGATAATAGTTAGAATCTAATATGGTTAGGTGGAAGTAATTAGGTAGTTAATCACGATTAACTGATACTTTGTATTTTTGCTCAATTTGATAATTGACTTATGGTGCTAAATTGTGTAGATTGGCATGACTTATATGCTAATTTAACCAAAGGAAGCTAAAAGTTTGAAAAGTACCATGGGGACCCTTTCTAAGAACAGAAGGTTTAAGGTAATTATATAATTCATTCTATTTATTAACTAGCTTAATTGTTTATAAGTAACATGAAAATGTGATACATGTTTTAAATCATTGGCATGTTTTAAAATTGCATGTGTGTGCATGCCTTGACATAGAAAGGGTTTGATTTATAAACTAGATTAATTGTAAAATTAGTTTTAAAAATGACTATGATATATATATATATATATACTTGTGTGAATTTCTAATTGAAACATGGTATTGTGTGTGAAAAAAGGGCATGATCATGTTATAGGGTGAAAGTTTACCTTGAGTTAAAAAAGAAAATTCATATAGCCGGGCTGACACTATGAGCAATCCAGTGCAGCAAATATTTAGGATTGTTCTACATGGCTACTCGAGTAGTCTGGCAACTCCTTAGTACTTGTGAGGGTGCAGTTAGGAGTTAATGACACCCTTATCATGTGTGTATGAAAGGTAGAATCCATATAAGTAGGATAGAATACTTTTGGCTAAATATTTCTACCATTAAAGGTGTGCTTAGACTAATGTATATAAGATTGGTTTAATAAAGCCTATAAGTTCAATTGGAGAGCAGAGAGGTTTAGTGGATAGATTATCATGCGAGTATGTGAATGATTTTATGAAAATGGATATAAAATTATATATAGTATTTGTGAAAGTAGTAAAATCATTTTGTTTACTTGTTTATAGTTATTCTTGTTAATAGATAGTGATAAATTATTTTGATTATTGAGATGTTATCTCACATGTGGTCATCATTTTATAAGTTCTAACATTAGGAACAGTATAGGGATTACTGATAGCCCTACAAAGTTAATGTAATGAACTTGATTAGTTGTGAATAATGTTATGTATATAAGTTGTCTTATATGATTGCATTTACACATAATGTCTAATGCACTTGTGTAGCTATATGTGTAATTTAGGCTAGAATGTGCAAAATGTGTGATTTGTTGTGAATTTTGATAACAGGGCTAAGATACTATTTCAAATGCATGTTTGCACATTTAGAAGTAATAAATGTTTAAAGTTCAACCAAGAGTGTATATATGTGTGTAAATACGAAAATAGCTCTAGTGTGTGTAATAAAGGGCAATTTAATGGCCAAACATGTGTGTACATGTGATTTTGATTATATGATTGCTTACTTAGGTGTTGAATGTCCTATTGGATGTGGTCAAGATCTTAGAAGTGGCTAATGATATATAATTTCAAATTGGGACACTTAGGTAGGTGAAAATGATATTAAGCAGTCATATCACATCCAGGTGTCTAATTTCCAAATAAAATATGGGATTGAAATGCAATCTATGTCATTAGCTAGATTATCAAATAAGCTTTATGTAACAGTCACACCCCCCCGAGCCCACTGCTGCGAGTGGTGGACTAGGCCATGCCACCTCATGGCAACCCAGCCGGCTTTCCCCATGGTAGTTCATGGGTTATTCCCCGCACCCACTGCGCTAAGGGAGCCTTCCCAGGTTCGATCCTCCAACCTCTCCTACATAGCGAAGTTGAGGCTGAACCTGGTGCCATTGAGTCACTTGACTCAATGGCACCAGGTTCAGCCTCAACTTCGCTATGTAGGAGAGGTTGGAGGATCGAACCTGGGAAGGCTCCCTTAGTGCAGTGGGTGCGGGGAATAACCCATGAACTACCATGGGAAAGCCGGCTGGGTTGCCGTGAGGTGGCACGGCTTGACTCAATGGTACCAGGTTCAGCCTCAACTTCGCTATGTAGGAGAGGTTGGAGGATCGAACCTGGGAAGGCTCCCTTAGCGCAGTGGGTGCGGGGAATAACCCATAAACTACCATGGGGAAAGTCGGCTGGGTTGCCATGAGGTGGCACGGCCCAGTCTACCACTCGCAGCAGTGGGCTCGGGGGGTGTGACTGTTACACTTTATATTGATACTTAAGTCACTCTAATCAAACAATGTATAATAAAATGACAAACGTTAAAAGTTTGCATCTATTGAATTGTCATGACAACAAAATCCATCATGTGCATCGCGGCCCATGCCCTAAATTGCCTGAAATCACTATTTGCCCAAAATGTGGCATTAATGTAATCCGAAAGCTTCCATTGTGCATGGATATGTATTTTTTTTTTTATGATTTGAATTGTTTTCCAAAGAGTGTAGGGATCTCAAACTTTTAAAATATTAAATATATATATATATATATATATATTTGTTATATGAGATTTATTGCAGTTTAGAGATTCTAAGTATCTCTAGTTACCTTATATGGAATGTTTGTTATAATTTGATAATATCAGGAGGGACATTATACGGTGCATGGCAAGTTAGCCATGGTGAATGGCTCAAAAATTACAAAATTGTCCTTGTTTCATAAAATAGTTCATTAGGAAATTTTTTTGACACTTTTACCCTTTTTAATTTTTTTTTTGGACAATTAACCCATAGGAACCATGCTTCACTATTATTTAGGATTTATAAAATTAAATTGGATTTTAAACACTTCTTTTACATGGAATCCCATTGGTATACTTGAATTAATTTAGTTCCTTCCTAAGTTACCATGGTAGGTCTATTTTAATATGTTTAATTGTTTCTACCATGTTAGTTGACTTGAAAATGAATTTATTGTTTGAAAAATCCTTTATCTTACCATCGTATGTCTTTTAAAAGTTACTTTAATTATTAATTGTTATGTTAGACTCTTTTCTATTTTGGCAGGGTTAAAAAAATAAATTTTACTCCTTATTACCATGATAGACATTTTTCTTTCATGATAGGTATTTGCAAGGTTGAGTTTTGTAATTAATTACCTTTTTACAAGGAAATCCCATTTAAAATTTAGAGTGTTACAAATGATATTACTTAAACTAAGAATTTACTAAAATTAAAGTAAGAATTTATATTTATCTATAACATTTATAGATAAAGATATGTGATTTTGAATTAAACAAATAATTGAATTAGATATTTTTCCTCTTGGAGGATATAATGATATTGTATTTTACGGTACTTCATCTAAATTTAAATTTTTTTCCATAAAAAATATAAATTTAAATTTTTGAAATTCTAATCTATATATTTTATAATGATTTGAATTTTAAATATTTAAATGTAGATGAAAAAAAACTTAAAACTAATTTATTTTATTTAGAAGATATGCATGTTGTAACCACATTTTTAGTTTAAATACGTGTGTGTTTCTAAAAATTTAGTCCAAATCTAATCTCAAAGACACAAACCAATAGCCAAACCTGATACCCAAAACACATAATTGTTATACGGAAAAATGATTTATGAATTTATATAATTTTGGAACATAGCAATTTATCTATATTTATTTGTAGAATTTTTAACAAAGATTTTGCAGTTATTAGCTTCGGTGTATATTTATTTTTGGATTTACATATAAATAAAATAATTATTTAGTCAATTTTATTTTTCAATTATTGACATGTATAAATATTACATTATTTTATGTTAATTCTTAACTGCATATGATAACTATGAAATTTAATAATAATAGCAGTAATAGTAGTTTAGTAATAGAAAGAAGATTTGACAAGCGTAAGAATGATATATTATTAGGTTTACATTTGTGAATCTGAAACAAAATTCAACAAAATAATATATCGATTTGATTGATATTTTAAATATACGCAAGATTATTTTTTATGTGTATTCTCGCAAAAAAAAAAAGTGTATTAATGTAGCATCAAATATAAAAAATGAAATAAACTAATTAAGTCAAGTCAAATTGATTTTATTAAATATTAGAAACATGATACGTGAGTAATACATGTATGCAACCAGGAAAGTGTTAGATAGAAAAAAGAAATATAACTACATTTTTTTCATTTATGGTTTATAAAATATAAAACTGAATCCGAAAAGAAGTGTATCTCTTTTATGCATGAAATAATATGTATTTTTATTCTTATAATAATAATAATAATACTTAAAGATAGATTAAATTAATTGTTATTGAAGATTATCGACTTTAAAAATTTCAAAACATAAAATTATTTCTTTATACCCTAAATCTTAAATCTTAAAAATAATTTTAAAATTAAAAATTGACTTGATCCATATCTCTTATCACTTTCCCAACTAATCAGCGAAAATTACTGATCAATTGCTGTTTTTAGACCACTAGCTAATCCCAATAGGCTTTCTTCAATATCTCGCCTATCGAATTCCTTTTACCTTTTGACTGATCTACTGAGCGTATTCGATTTATTCTTGATCGATTCGATTCCAACGTATCTATACCTAAAAACCCTTTAATTTCTTCACCTTTTACTTAAGTTTTATAAACCCTAATCCCTTACTATGTCAAGCTCTTGTGCGGAGGCGATGGACGACTATTGGTGCAGCGATGACGATTACAATTGCTCCGATCAGGGTTCCATTGACGAAGAGTACAACGACGAAGGCTTCAACGACGACGAACTAGACATCGGATCGCCGGTCACAACGTATAATGGTCCCACAGCTCTGGTGATCACAAGAGAATCACTTGTCGCCGTGCAGAAAGAAGATTTGCGCCGAGTAATGGAAATGCTTTCACTGAGAGAGCACCACGCTCGTGTTCTTCTTATTCATCATCGTTGGGATGTTGAGAAGCTTTTTGCAGAGTATGTAGAGAAAGGAAAATCCGCCATGTTCACTGAAGCTGGTGTTACGTGTTATGAATTCGAACCTGGTTCGAATTCTGATCCATCATTTTCTTCTTCATCAGTCTCTTGTGAGATCTGTATAGAGGATGTTCCCATTAATGAAATAACAAGAATGGATTGTGGTCACAGTTTCTGCAATGATTGCTGGACATCTCACTTCATTGTCAAGATAAACGACGGCCAAAGTAAGCACATCAGGTGCATGGCACACAAATGTAACGCAATTTGCGACGAATCTGTCGTGAGAAATCTGCTCTACAAAGAGCATACCGGAACAGCGGAGAAATTCGATCGGTTTCTTATTGAATCTTACATTGAAGACAACAAGAGAGTCAAGTGGTGCCCTAGCGTTCCTCATTGTGGTAACGCAATACGTGTTGATGATCAAGAAGACGAACTATGTGAAGTTGAATGTTGTTGTGGTCTTCAGTTTTGTTTCGGTTGTTCATCGGAGGCTCATTCGCCGTGTTCTTGCTTGATGTGGGAGATATGGTCTAACAAGTGCAAGGACGAGTCAGCAACTGTGAATTGGATCACAGCTCATACAAAGCCTTGCCCTAAATGCAGCAAACCAGTTGAGAAAAATGGTGGCTGCAACTTGGTTAGTTGTGTCTGTGGTCAACCATTTTGTTGGCTTTGTGGTGCGGCCACAGGCCGTGATCATACTTGGTCAACTATAACAGGCCATAGTTGTGGACGCTACCAGCCACAAGAGAAAATAGCTGAACTTGCAAAGCAAAAGCTGTATCGATACATACATTATCATGACAGATACAAAGCTCACACAGACTCATTGAAGCTTGAAAGTAAGTTAAAAGAGACTATGCAAGACAAGGTTGATGTTTTAGAGGAGAGGAATATGAATGATTCTAATGCGCCACTCAGAGATTATAGCTGGGTGGTCAAAGATGGACTCACACGACTCTTTAGATCAAGGCGGGTGCTATGTCATTCGTATCCATTTGCGTATTTTATGTTTGGAGGTGAGATGTTTAATGAGTTGATGTCAGAAGAGGAAAGGGAAATAAAGCAGAACTTGTTTGAAGATCAGCAGCAGCAACTAGAGGCAAATATTGAGAGGCTATCAAAGTTTCTTGAGGAACGGTTTGATCGGTTTGAAAATGACAAAGTTATGGAAATAAGGAATCAAGTCACTAACCTCTCAATTGTTGTTGATAATCTGTGCCAGAAGATGTTTGAGTGTATTGAAAATGATTTGTTGGGTTCTCTTCATCATCATCATCACAGGATTGCTCCTTACAGATCAAAGGGCATAGAGAGAGCATCTAAACTTTCAGCTTGTTCATCATGAAAGCCAATAGATATTAACACTGGTGAAACAGCAGCTTACGTAGTAAGCTTTAACAAATTAATTAAAATTTCATGTATTTGATCTAATCATTCATTTTAATTTGTTTGACATGTGCCACAAGTGATCCTGGCACTACCCTCCTGCCGATTCCCCCCTGAATGTACCCTTCATGTTCTGAACTGCGTGTTTTGGTTTTTTTTCTTTTAATTACTGGTACTTTCCTTTCCCAAGCTTTTGCTTGCCATATTATTAAGAGAAAAGATACATATGCCACAAGTGGTTTGCTTTACAATATGGGCGTATTTCTATGATTTATTCATGTAAAAAAATTCCAAATTATTTTTCTTACCACTATTGTTGCTGAATATAATCTATTTGCTTTTATTCCTATACCTTCCCTAGTTTTGTATTCCTTCTAATCCCTAGTATTAGAAGCTTTTAACTACCTTATTAGAATAAAAAAATTTCAGTTCATTCATTAAATAAGACTTAAAACAAAAAAAAAAATCAACTTTGTCTCTATTGAAAATTAAAATAGGAAGGTAGAGAGAGATTCATAGTATACAATGATGAATCATAACTTTACGGGTTACATACAAAGTAAAAATATCCATTAATTTTTTCTTCAGGAGTACTCAATCTCCCTAACACTATATGGGATATTTTTTTAGGGGGAAATGGAATGGAGTGAGATGGCTAAAAGGCCTAAGCCATTATTTGCGACTTTTTTTTTTTTAAAAAAAGAAGAATAGAATGGCAATGAAGGGCCTCTAGAGCCCTCTTTTTCCATCCATAGCTCAATATTTTTTATGCCCCCAAATTGAGGGGTCAAGGGTAGAGTAGCACAATATAATTATTTCATTTACAAAATTACCCTTAGCCTCCTATCCTAATAAAAAAATTGCATATGTTATTTTCATTCTTCAGCCATCTATCTCGCCTCCTGTTAGGGTTGCACATGGGCAGGGTTGGATCAGGCATCACCTCTACCCATTACCCAGTTCAATGTGCAATTGGGCACCAAATTGGCCTGATTGATTCAAAAATATTTTTGCAAATAATTTTAAAAAATACATATAAAATTTTTTTCTTGAAATAATAATAATAATTATTATTTAAAATATATTCTTCATAAAACTAATATTAGAATCAAAAGTAATTTTTTAAAAGTTCAAATGAACAACAATTGCCAATTATTTTTACATAATAATAAGATAAAAATAAATTTTAAATTTTGAAAGAGATTTAAAAAATTGTAATGATAAAAAATGTTTAAAAGATCCTAAAAAAATATAATTCATGATAACTTTCAATAAAAAATAATGCCACACATGTTTGGGGAAGGCAAGGTTTGACCCCCTATCGCTAGCCCTATGTGCTCGAATGCTTCGTGTAGGGCTAGACTAATCAAGCATTCAGGCATAGTGTATAACCCTACCTCCTATCATATCTTTTTCACTCCTGCCATCTCTCTCTCTCTCTCTCTCACCTTTCAACATTATGATGATCTGTTGTGTTTTCCTCTTATATGCAACATGAGTCTTTGCTTAAATAGCTATGTTACTTGCTTTCTCTTTTTATTACTAATTCTTGAATATTTTATTTGATCGTTAATTTTACTTATTATTACTATTTTTTTGCATAAATATTATAATTATTTAATGGGCATTATTTTTAAAAAAATTTAGTCATATAGGTAATATTGAAAGAAAAAGGTTTTAAACCATTCTTTTCCATTCATTTTATAATAACTCCCAAACAATGGTCATGTAAAATCATTGCTTCTAATCATAAAACTCCCAACAATTGAAAAATTTATAATGAGTGTAAGAATACTTATGAACTTGTTATAATGAGTGTAATAATACTCATTCCATTAAATTTGGCTAATGTCCATTAACGTGGATTGTTAGAAAAAGAAGCAAAGATAAGATGCAAAAATACTTATAAATGTTTTTCTTTATAAGCTTTTGGTATTCTTAAGTCAACAATAGTATATGTATACCCATTAGCTTTATAAAAGAGACCATATAACTAAGCTCGACCCTAACAACTCAAGCATTTATCCTTATTCAAGCTGGTCTAAATACCCAAATTGTTAGATATTATTTTTGTATTTCTTTTTTTAATCAATTTAATTTTTATCTTAAAAAATTAATATTTTCAATTTTTGATCTAATTTTAATTTTAATTTATTAAAAATAAAAAAGAATTTGGATATTCAAACTAAGCCTACTTGCGTTTGGACTTGGCATGACCTGAATAAGCCCAAAGTAAAGATTTTCTAAACTCCCAAATTTAGTCCTGAGATTTTTTGCATTTGTTTGGGCTGGCCCATTAGGCTTGACCCAAAGTACAAGCTCTAACCTTTTTCAATCTATTAAAATAATTTGACATTGACCATAAAATTCTAAGAATAGAACTTAATGGATTAGGACATGTACGAATAAAAATAAAAATAGAGTTAAAAATAATTTTTAAAATAAAATTTAAACATGTACGAATTCTCAAATCTACTACTAGATAAACATAATAAATAGAATAATATTTTTAAATAATTATTTAGTTATCATCCACGTCAAACTTGGTTAAAAATGACGAATAAATTATAGTAAAAATTTCTTATATGTAAGGGCTAAACAATATAAAAAGTTAAAGAAAAAACAATTCAAAAAATAATATTTTACTTATAATTAAATAATTTTATTTTATATAATATAATGATGGATAATTTTTCATATTCTTAAAAAAAGTACAGTTTACACAAAAGTTATTAAAAGTTTTAAACTAATTGAGGCAATAATTTTAATTTAGTAGTCTAACCATGATTGAATTGATATCAACTTGATCATAATTAAAATAAAATAATAATTAAAATATATAAAATATTTATATATAACCTAAGAGAAATATTTAAACAATTAAGACATTACTTCACAAGTAAAGGAAATGTTCATGAATAAATTACACATAATACAATAAAACAATACAGAATTACTTAAGTACAAAGTTTATAAGTTATTATTTTTTTTTTATTCTTTCAAAGTTAAAATAATATTTTATGCTTAAAAGAATTATTTAAAAATTAAAATTGGTTCAAAAGTAAAGAAAAATATTTTAAAAAAGTTTCGGGTATTCGAACTGACTTGAATAAGCCTGAAATCCGAAGGTGTTAGGGCCGAACTTAGCTATATGGGCTTTTTAGAAGGGGTAGGATACTTTAAGCTTGATCCAAATAAGTTCAGCCTAAATTGAGCCCAACCTAAATAAGCCTAGTTCACTCGAATTACTGACTCTAACACAATTTGAAAAACAGAGCAGTGCATTGTGGCTAGTGCATAATGCGACGCTTGTTGCTTGTTTATGATAGCAAATTTTACTATCACATGACTGCAATTCTAGGCGACTTCCAGCAAGCCCCATTTCTTCATTCAATGTCTGAATGAGATGATTTAGGTATTTACGAAAATTTCTTTTTATAGAATAGCTAATGGCACTAATTTTACTTCCAAATTAAATCACATAAGGAAGTTGGACACTCATTCATTTCACAACATTTTCTCACTTTCATAACCAAAAGAATGTCCAAAACCCCACACAAGTACCAAAAGTCATTCTTAACACCTAGACCATACTCATTGGACTCAGAACTACTTGCACAACACTTTAGATACACATATACACTACCATATCAAATTTTCACTCCTTAACCCCCTAATACCAAAAACAAAAAGGGGAGGTTTTGGCATTGCATTTCACAATATACCATCCATATCATGTTTTAAGTTAACCTTATTACACTTACACTAGTATTTTGGCACTATAAATATTTACAAGTTATTATAAACATCTTAGGGCCTAAAATACATTTCAGACATTATAAAAAGCTACATAGTGCAAGTGTAAACAAAATGCATCTTAATTGGCAATATACTTATCTATTACACAAATTACACAAAATAATTAAGAATGTGAGGCCTTACAGTAGGAACCCTAGATTCCTAAGCCTCTAGAAGCTTTTCTCTTTCTACACCTAAGCTAGAGCCTAAAAAATATTGAAATGAAAGGTGAGTCTAGCCACTTAGTAATCAAGGCACACCTACCCTATGTAGTTGTATATCAATTATTAAAACACATAAAGTGAGTTGATTACTCAAACACATTCAATTACATATAATACAAGCTATAATTCCACAATTCATTTCACTTTTAGATATCTCATCTCAATTACGGAGTACATTTTCACAAGACACACAGATATATGACAATGACATAAATAATTAATCCCATGCACATTGTTACAACACAAATAACTATTTGACAATAGCACACTTGCAACCACAACTTATCACAAACTTAATAATCATGTGACACGTCGAGTAGACATATATGCATGATCAACCACCTTATACCCTCCTTATATCTTTCGACTGAAACCATAGGCTATAATATTGAATAGAGCTCTGTTCATGTGACTGAACTACCCAATCTCACTAATAGTGAGGTGTGACTCGACCAAAGATCACATAACTCACTTTCAGACCACTGTTTCCCCCACTCTCGAATCTCTTGGGTGTCGTATACCATAAGCTAACCTCCTCGATAAACTGGTGGAGATAACTAGGTTCTAAGTCCTCAAAAAATTATGAGACAACGTTATACCCTTATACATCGAAAAGCAGTCAAAAATAACATATGGATTATAACTACTCCTCTCTTTAGGTGAACTCTCGCTAATAGATCATGAAATGTATAATGCTTACTCATTTCACAATTTCAATATCAACATATTAAGCTTACGTCAATGTGCTATCTAAGTGAGCATCAATATTATTTTCTCACAATCATTATCCATTTCAATTTTTAACCTCAAAACATGTTCCCATTCCTCATTTAACAACACATGCAGTACTCATATATTAATACAATCATGATATCATCACATCCATATCACATGCTTCTTATTTTAGTTATATCTCATAACTTGCAAGATGTTTTGAATTAGCTCTACATTTCAATTCAAAACAAGATCTATACACATTCACAATTCAACCAAATATCAAGGCTCATGACATGCTTTCATGTTCACAATCAAATCATACATGCAAATATGCACATTTTCATAATTAACACTCAATTAACAAATAAATACCTAAAGTTGAATTTCTCCAGTTACCTCAAATCTTTGAAAAGTTAAAGGTTTACCCCTTAACAATTAGCTTCTAAACTTGCTTCTTAAGCCAAACGTGATACTCGAATGATTAATCTATAATTAATCAAATTCAACCTCAATTAACATTGTTACAAATATACTTTAAACTCTCATTTCCCACATCTAAAATACCTAATGCCTATATTTCTTACATTTAGGCCTACCCATAAGGTGTATTAACTTTCTTTAACACTATACAGCTTCATTAAGATCCTACATTGCCATTAATACCTCAACCATCCCCATAACTCATATTTAATGCCTTATTTTTGGACATTAATGAAGCTTACCAACCAAAAGCTCATAAAATCATCAATCCAAAGTTCAAACAACCTAAATAACTCTCATTAACTCTATCTAAGTTAATAGGTTTAGACCTATAACCTATATAGATCGAAATTCATCATTCTATCTTAAACATTAACTTTAATCCTCATAATAATGGAAGAGAGAGAGAGGAAAACAGTGTAGGGCACTTACCTTAGGTGTTTTTTAGTACTAAAATACTCTTAAACTATCAATGTGGCAAAAGCTAGCAGAGCAAGAATGAGCTTCTTCATTTTCCTTTTCTGATTTTTGTCTCAGTTTGCGAGCCACTTATCAAAAATTTTGGCCATACGTTGACGTGCACGCTACACGCACCACAGTGCAAGCTACAGAGAGGTCCTCCTTCTTCATTTATCATCTATGCACCACGGTGGATGTGCTACATACCAAGGCATATGGCACAAAGATAATCCCTTCAAGTTTTTCTCACCTTTTCAATGCCCAGGTGACCTGATTTCACTTCAGACCTGCATTTCAAGCTGAAATTATAATCAAATATACTTATTAGACCTCTCGAGACACATATCACATTAAATCACTCAATTGTCATAATTAAACTCAATTAGTTAGGGTTAAATTTTTCTAGGATATTACAATTGCAATATAGAAGGAGGGGTTGCTAAGTGTTAAGTTGAATCAGAGTAGGAAAAAGGTGAAAGGAGGAGATGCACTAATTTTTGGTGTGGGAGCATTGGTCTCAGATAAAAGAGCCCTTGATTGTGGCTTAGAATGATGAGA
Organism: Prosopis cineraria; assembly: GCF_029017545.1. Taxonomy (NCBI): domain Eukaryota; kingdom Viridiplantae; phylum Streptophyta; class Magnoliopsida; order Fabales; family Fabaceae; genus Prosopis; species Prosopis cineraria. Next base: position 21,820 of record NW_026555427.1, read on the forward strand.
TGATCAAATCATAACTGTTATGATATATTATCTATATATGTATATAGAGATTTAGTTTGTTGAGATATTATCTATTGAGATTTATTCTATTGAGGTTTAAAGAATATTTTGTATTCATTAGTCATTATTGGGATATTCATCAGTTATTATTATAATGTTCCATATATTGTCTTTGTATCAATAAAGTACAACACTTTTTAAGTCTCCTTTCTTTCTCTTATAACCTTTCTCTTAGTTTCTTTCTCATTTGTGCAAGAATAACTCTTAGTTTTCTTCTTTTAGCTTAGTGATTCGTTTCGTTAAGAATCACTCCTGAGTTTTCCAACTAGTGATTCATTGCTCCGAGAATCATTCTAACTTTTCTATCCAGTGATTCATTCCTCCTAGAATCACTTTCAAGTTTTTTGCCTAGTAATTCATTCCTTCAAAAATTATTCTTGAGTTTTTTTCCCAGTGATTTATTCCTTCAAAAATCACTTATCCACCCATTCATTCATTCATTCCTCTAAGAATTACTCCCAAGTTTTTCACCAAATCATTCATTCCTCTGAGAATCACTCTTGACTCTCATGTTTTCATTCCTTTGAGAATCACTCTTGAGTCTTTTGCCCAGTGATACATTCTTTTGAAAATCACTCTTGAAGCTTTTCGCTAACTAATTCATCCTTTAGAATCTTCTAAGTTTTTTGATCACGAATTTATCTCCTTCAAAAATCACTCCAAGATTTTGTTTAATAATGATTTATGGTTAATGCATAAGAGAATCACCCCAAGATTATATTTGCTCTTTTAGAGGCATCTCTCTATCATACATTCTTCAGATTAAGCAATACATGTTGTTACAAACTTAAAGGCATCTTATGTTTGAGGGGGAGTGTTATGATATATTCAAATTCATTTTTCAAATCAAGCAATACAAGTTGTTACAAACCTAAGATCTCGAGTTTGACGAGAAGTGTTATGACATATTATTTATGAAAATTTATTCTACTATAATATTATCTATTAAGATTTAAAGAATATTTTGTATTCATTAGTTATTATTATGATGCATATATTTTAAGCTCTTCATAGTAATAAATTATGGCACTTTTCCAAGGCTTCTTTCTTTCTCTTATGACTTCATTCAATAACACATGAGAGTGAGTAATTCTCTTAAGGCCATTAATCTTATTTCAAGGGAAGGGATTCTCTTTACTTCAAGTTGTTGTAACTTGCCTTCCTATTATTTATAAAAACAATACTGGCTAAAATATATATTTAGTCCTTTAATTTTGTAAAATATTTTATTTTAGTTTCTTAACTTTATAAAGTATCTCTTTAGTCCTTTAACCCTAACATTATTAGTTTTATTCCAACAAATTACTTGAAACTTTCAAATATTGACAAAATATTTTCAAATGTTAATATATTAAGTTTAATTTTTTCAAAATAACAATAATTGAGACAAAAAATAATTATTTGAAACTAAAGATGTTGGGATTAAAGGACTAAAAAGATATTTTATAAAATTAAAGGACTAGATTGAAACCTTATATAAAGTTAAGAGACTAAAAGTATACTTTAGCAAAAAAATCTAATGCAATATTTGGAAAAAATGTAGATGGATGGTGTGGCTGCTCATAAATTTTACTATTATGCAACTAATCCTATTTGTTGGCCAAAAAAAAAAATCCTATTTGATATGGGAAAATGACAATTAGGACCATATAAAGACATTGATGATAATCGAAAACCTTAAAATATTGAAATACCAAAAAGGATCATAGCTATTATTTGTAATTAAAATATTTATAATTATTGAAATAACTAATAGAAGGTCAATCATGAATTTAAGAAAACTTGGTTGTGAATTTAAAGAAAATCACTTATGAATATAGAAAGTCAATTGTAAATGGATACATAGTTTTATGAATATATACATTGTTACTTGTAAATTTTTAAAAAGCTACTTAGGAGTTGTTGAAAGATTTGATGAGGCAATCCATTTTTCCTCAAAGATTAAATTTATTGAGTTTTAACTATCACTTACTCTTATTATTTTTCATTGGTATTTAAACTTATAGTATTTTGAAAATCTAGAGAAATACACCAATGATAATATTGATCTGGAGATTATTTATCTCAATTCTTGCTTCAAGATTTAAGGTCAAAGTAGTATATTAGTGGTATAATTTTGCAAATTTTATTGTTTTAGATCAGTGGTTTGGTCTCCAAAATTTACAGTTTTATAGTTTAGCAAATTAAATTGTATAGTTTGGATATTTGTCAAATATTTTTTTTGTTGAATTGTTCTGGATTTGCTGCTAGAATGTATTCTTGATTGTTCTATTTATGTACAGTGTTGAGACATATTTTGATAAAAAAACAATATATAATAAAAGAAGGTTTAGTTCCTACATTACTTGGTCAATAAATCAGCATAGATATTGTTTTCTACTTCAGTTGAATGATTAATTGTAACATCTTAAAATTTAATTAGGAATTAATTAATTTAATTAAGGGAAAAATGAAAAAAATGAATTTACTAAGGTAATGGTGGTTAGGGATTATTAATGGACTATATTGGACCCCTAAGCAACATTGGATTGGGCCTAGAGGAGTTATTAGGTTAGGCCTAAGAGTAAGACACAATGAGGTTGGGCCTTATTGTGTCATCTACCATGGCGGGCATTGCAAGCAACACGACAAACAACCTTTTTCATTTTAAATTTGTCTTTAGACATATTAAGAGACAGAGAGGGAAAAGAGAGGGAGGTGGAGGCAGTGACTTATTCTTTACTAGGGCTTGCTCATTGGAGTCCTTGGAGATTATCGAGCTTATAAAACATTAGGTAAGCTTCTCTAACTGTTCTCCTCTCTTTCTACCCAAATTTCGAGCTTATTTTTTTAGTGTGGATGTTAGTTTTCGGCTATACAGGGGTAATAGTTGAACCCAATGAGTTTAGTTGGACTATTGGGATGTTATTTAAGTTTCTAAACTTATGGTTAGGGTTTAGATAGGGTTGTATGTTTAGTTTGTGTTTTTTTTAAAAAAAAACCCTAGACTTGAAATCCTAAATTAAAGGTTAAAAGGTTTAATAATTGATTTAAATAAATGCCTGGGAGTTTAATAAAGCTATTAAAGTTAATGGGTATTAAAGTTAGCTAATAAAATGAATTTCGGGCACCTTGAGAGATTATAGGTAATTATGGATTAATGCCTATGATTAGATATTGATATGTTGAGTAATGTTAATTGTAGATTAATTACTCAATTTGCTTGAGCATACTTGGAAGCTTTGGTTGAGGAGTAATTAGGTGCCCCTTTGATTGACTCAAGAAGTAGAGGCAATTGGAAACTTAAATTCTCTCATACATTTAATTTAAGTACTTATTATAAGTGTTAACCTCTAGAAGTTCATGTTATTTCATCACATTTTCCTTAGATTCTAATCCGTTTTAGTTCAATTGTATATGTTTTTATTACCCAAATTAGGAAAATGTGCATTTTGTTTTGGGCTTGTGTTCTTGGCTTTAATTTGATATTTTTAGCCTAATTTCATGTTATTTTGATTAGAAACGTTTCTGGAGCTTTATGGATATTTTTGGAAGGCGTTTGGATGAAGAAATCAAGAGCTAATTGAATGATTTTCGTTAGCTGTAAAAACAGTGCAAAACTGTCAAAGTCGTCCCAAAGTCGTGACTTTCGTTCGTGACTTTCACCGCTGTCAGAAAAACGCTGCGTTTCATTTATCAGAAATTAGTTGGTTAGGATACATATAAGCTGAGAGCTCGACCCAGAATGGATTCTTCAGACTTTTAGACACTTTTGGAGCTTGGTTGTGCTAGGGTTTGGGCATTGGAAGAGTTGGGATCAAGAGATTGAAGCTTTGAAGACATTTGGAGCTCATTTTCTTTAGTTTTTCTATTCCTCTTCCCTTTCCTCTCTTGTAATCTGAAATGGGTCTACTTATTTTGTATATTTGTAGCTTGTGGATGATTATGAGTAGCTAAACCCTTTGTTCTAGGATTATTTGGAACCCTTGTATGGATTAACACCATATTTCTCCTCTCTTTTTGTGATTAATGATATATATGTGTTTATTTTACTCTTTCCTTAATGCTTCTACTTGATTGGCCACCATTTAGATGTTGGGTTTACTTAATTGATGCTTGAGAGGGCTAGGTTGAGTGTAGAACTTGGGTAAAATTATGTAAGAACTTGATATTTGCATGTTGAATGGATGGTTTTGCTAGTAAGATAGAGATATACTTGCTAGCCTTGCATAGCCACATTAGGGTTGGTGTTCAAAATTGAGTTTTATTAATTGTAACAAGAGATTGGGCAATTAATTTAACTAAACACTTGTTCATGACTTGAGAGAGCTTGTCCAAGTATTTTTAGAACCCTAGGTTAGCACTTATTTTCATTAAAAGCATTTATGAGAGGAGGTAATTTTGGTGTTATGAAATGTAAGGGGGACAATTAATCCTAGGTCTCAATTTGTGTTGGAAGTTTGTGAATCACTCACTTTTCTTTATTTTCTAGTATTAGCTTCATAAGCAAAATCATTTTCACCTAACTATGTGTAGCTCAACTTGATCAAATTTGCTTAGTCTTTTGCTTGATCATTGTTTTTCAACAAATCCTCAAGGGAATGATACTCTACTCATTTTATATTACTTGCTATGACCCGTGCACTTGCGGTGAGCAACAAGTTTTTGGCGCCGTTGCCGGGGATTTGCTTTTAAAATATTTTGATCAACCTTAAACTAGTAATATTAGATTTCGCTTGAGCTTTGTAAATATTAGTTCTAGATTTTTATTTTGTCTTTGTTCAGTGCTTTTGTTTTAGTTTGATACTTCTTGGGTTGTTTCTTCTTTAGGTACCCATTTGGCATATGCAAGTCATAGGCCCAGAAGGATTGGAAGTGATACTTGAAGGATTGACAATCTTTGAAGAAACCGAGTCTCCTAATTCTGAAAGAACTCCTGAATCGGGAAACATGGCAGAAGACCAGTATGACACCGCCTCAGTCAATGACTTTGCTAACCGGAATCTGAGGGGTACTCAATCTTGTATTCGAATGCCGGAGTTTCAAGCACATACTTTTGAGATCAAGCCCGCCATGATCACAATGCTTCAAATGAATGGTGTGTTTCATGGTCTATTCAATGAAGATGCTGACAAGCACTTGATGTCTTTTGTGAAAGTATGTGATTCTTTCAGACAAAATGGGGTGCCTAAAGATGTCTTGCGCTTGCGGTTATTTCTAATTTCTCTACAAGACAAGGCTAAAGAATGGTTCAACAATCTTCCCGAAGGTTCTATTAGTTCATGGGAGGATCTTGAGAACAAGTTTAGAGCCCGATTCTTCTCTGATGATAAAATAGTAGAAGCAAGAGATGAGTTTCTTAGTTTTAAGCAATATCCAGAGGAACATCTCTATGCAGCTTGGGAGAGATACAAGATGTTGATGAAGAAATGCCCTAATCATGGAGTGGACAAATGGGTAGTGATTCAGATTTTCTGTAATCGTCTGAATCCATCTTCGAAGGCCATGGTTGATTCTATCACAAATGGGGGATATCGAAATGTGCCTGTCAATGAAGTTTTTCGCCTCTTAGACCAATTGTCTGCGAATAACACTCAAAACATGGATAGAAGGAATACATCAATGGTGACTAGTGCTAAAGATGATTCCTCTTCCCAGATTGTATCCATCTTGAATGCAATGAACAAGCGTTTTGATGTGTTGGAATCTCAAATGCAAAGGGGAAATTCTCATAATGTGCATGCTATCCAAGCCATTCCAACTGTGTGCAATCAATGCAATGATATGCACATGCCCGATCAATGTCCTCTTTATATGACCACTGAGTCTGTCAACTATATGGGCAAGTTTCAAAACCCTCACAACAACCCTTACTCTCAAACATACAACTCAGGATGGAGGAATCATCCTAATTTTTCATGGAGTCAAGGGAATTCTTTAAATCAACCTTCATCCTCTAATGTCAAGCCACTTCACCCTCCAGGTTTTCAAGCTCCACCAAAGCCAATGCCGTTTAAAGAAGAGGAGTCTAGAATGAAAAGATGCTAGCACAAATCTTGAGTAATCAAGAGTCTGCAAGAGTTGAAACTAAGGCAACTCTTACTCTTCATGATACCGCAATCAAGAACCTCGAAGTGCAAATGGGGCAATTAGCTTCACAAATGAATGCTATGTCAAGAAGTAATCTCCCTAGTGACACCATTCCAAATCCTAAAAGGGATGGTAAGGAGGAGTGTAAAGCCATCACTTTGAGAAGTGGGATGCAATTACCCGAAGTTCTTATGCCAAGTGCAAGTGGTGTGAGTAGTGGTGCTACTAAGGTGATTGTTGATAATGAAGTGATTAATGAAGAAATTGTGGTTGAAGAGTGTGACAACTCGAAGAATAATCAAGAAGAGAAAAAGAATGAAGATCAAGCCAAAAAGGTTGGTGATGAGAAAAAGCAACTAGAGGCCAAGCTAAAATATGTGCCCCCACCACCTTTTCCTCAAAGGCTTAGGAAGCAACAAGAAGATGGCCAATTCAAAAAGTTTCTTGATATGTTCAAGCAATTGCATATCAACATTCCTTTTGTGGAAGCTTTGGAGCAAATGCCCAAATATGCTAAATTCATGAAAGATGTGCTCTCTAAAAAGAGAAGGTTCAATGAGTTTGAGACGGTTGCTCTAACCAAGAGTTGTACGGATATCATTAAGCAACTACCTCAAAAGTTGAAGGATCCCGGTAGCTTCTCAATTCCGTGTCATATTGGAATAAATTTTTGGGTAAGGCATTATGTGATCTTGGAGCTAGTATCAATCTTATGCCTCTCTCTATTTTTAATAAATTAGAGTTGGGTGAAGCTAGACCAACAACCGTGACTTTGCAATTAGCGGATAGAAGCTTGGCTTATCCACGTGGTGTTATTGAAGATGTTCTTGTAAAAGTGGATAAATTCATTTTTCCGGTTGATTTCATTGTCCTTGATTGTGAGGTGGATCGTGATATTCCTATTATCTTAGGAAGACCATTCTTGGCAACCGCTAGAACCTTGATTGATGTTGAAAAAGGTGAGCTTACTATGAGGGTGGATGATGAGCAAGTCACTTTTAACATGCACAAGTTGATGAAATCTCCCAAAGATCTTGAGCAATGCTTCTTTGTTGATATGCTTGATCAAGTTGCACAAGAAGAATTCAATAAGGCAATTCCTAATGATTTTTTAGAAGCCTTGTTACTAGGAGCTCAATTAAAGACTCAAGATGGAGAAGAGTGTATGGCTATCATGAATGCATCACCGGTTTATCCTAGAAACCGTGTCCAATTTGAATCTCTAGACTTATCTTCTCTTGGTAGACCATCTTTGAAATCCTCTATTGAAGAGCCACCATATCTTGAGTTGAAGACATTACCTTCTCATCTTCGATATGTCTATTTAGAAGCCAACAACACTTTGCCAGTGATTATTGCTGCGGACTTGAATGAACAACAAGAAGAACAACTTGTGGAAGTCTTGAAAGCTCACAAGAGAGCTATTGGGTGGACTATTGCCGACATAAAGGGTATTAGCCCTTCAATTTGCATGCATAAGATTTTTCTTGAAGACAATCATAAAACTTCTGTGGAACATCAAAGAAGGTTGAATCCTATCATGAAGGAAGTTGTGAAAAAGGAGATCTTAAAATGGCTTGAGGCGGGCATTGTCTATCCTATTTCTGACAGCTCTTGGGTGAGCCCAGTTCAATGCGTTCCAAAAAAAGGAGGCATGACTGTAGTGGCTAACACCCACAATGAGCTAATTCCTACTCGCACTGTCACTGGGTGGAGAGTATGCATGGATTACCGGAAGCTAAATGTGGCCACTAGGAAAGATCACTTTCCTCTTCCCTTTATCGACCAAATGCTTGACAAATTAGCTGGAAGGGAATTCTTTTGCTTCCTTGATGGGTATTCAGGCTATAACCAAATTGCCATAGCTCCAGAGGATCAAGAAAAAATGACATTTACTTGTCCTTATGGAACTTTTGCTTTCAAGCGCATGCCTTTTGGGTTATGCAATGCACCGGCCACTTTCAAAGGTGTATGATGGCAATTTTCTCTGATATGATTGAGCAAACTATGGAAGTCTTCATGGATGACTTCACGGTTTTTGGGGATTCATATGAGGAATGTTTGATCAACTTGGCCAATGTGTTGAAAAGATGTGAAGAGACCAACTTGGTCTTGAATTGGGAAAAATGCCACTTCATGGTTAAGGAGGGCATAGTTCTTGGCCATAGAGTCTCCAAAAATGGCTTGGAGGTAGATAGAGCCAAAATTTCGGTGATTGAGCAACTTCCTCCACCTACTAATGTTAAGGGTGTGAGGAGTTTTCTTGGTCATGCGGGATTTTATCGCCGCTTCATTAAAGACTTCTCCAAAATAGTCAAGCCTCTTTGCACTCTTCTTGAGAAAGATGCTGAATTTAAATTTGATGATTCATGCTTGAAAGCATTTGAAGAGTTGAAGAAAAGACTTGTGTCTGCCTATCATGATGGCTCCTGATTGGAGTTTGCCTTTCATTGTGATGTGTGATGCTAGTGACTTTGCTGTGGGTGCTATGCTTGGCCAAAAGAAAGAAAAAGTGCTTCACCCAATTTACTATGCTAGTAGAACACTTGATGATGCTCAAGAAAACTACACCACAACTGAGAAAGAGCTTCTTGCAGTGGTGTTTGCTTTTACCAAGTTTAGATCGTATCTTGTGGGTACTAAGGTGACAGTTTACACTGACCATTCAGCTTTGAAGTACCTATTCAGCAAGAAGGAGTCTAAAGCAAGGTTAATTCGATGGGTACTACTTCTACAAGAATTTGACTTGGAGATTATTGATAGGAAGGGTACTGAAAATCAAGTGGCGGACCATCTTTCTAGGTTGAGTACTGATGCTCAACTTAAATGTAATGTTGTTATTGATGAAGCTTTTCCTGATGAGCAACTCTTTAAGGTTGACAATATTCAAACACCGTGGTATGCGGACATTGTCAACTATCTTGTTTGTGGCATCTTGCCCTTTGATTTGAAGTTTCATCAAAAGAAGAAGTTTCTCCATGATGCTAATTTGTATTTTTGGGAAGAACCCTATCTGTTTCGCCAATGTGCTGATCAAATGATCAGAAAGTGTGTTCCTGAGTGTGAGCAACAAGAAATTCTAAGATGTTGCCATTCTTCTGACTATGGAGGCCACTTCGGGGGTGACAAGACAACATCTAAAATCTTGCAAAGTGGTTTCTATTGGCCCTCTTTATTCAAGGATGCATATGACTTTGTTTTAAAGTGTGATAGGTGCCAAAGGATGGGTAATATCTCTAGAAGGAATGAAATGCCACTCAACAACATGCTTGAAGTAGAACTGTTTGACGTGTGGGGCATAGACTTCATGGGACCATTTCCCATGTCTTTTAACAATCAATATATCCTTGTGGCTGTAGACTATGTCTCAAAATGGGTCGAAGCGGCGGCATTTCCCACTAATGGTGCTAAAGTGGTGCTCAAGTTCTTGAAGAAGCATATTTTCACCCGTTTTGGAGCACCAAGAGCCATTGTGAGTGATGGTGGTACTCATTTTTGCAACAACCAATTTCAATCTCTCTTGAAGAAATATGGTGTCAAGCACAAGGTTGCACTTGCTTACCATCCTCAAACTAACGGGCAAGCTGAAATCTCTAATCGAGAAATCAAGAAGATACTTGAGAAGACGGTAGGAGTGGCAAGAAAAGATTGGTCCACCAAACTTGACGATGCATTGTGGGCTTATCGAACGGCTTACAAAACTCCTATCGGCATGTCTCCATACCGGTTAGTTTTTGGGAAAGCATGTCATCTACCCGTAGAGCTAGAACATGGTGCTTATTGGGCTGTCCAAAAGCTCAACTTTGATTTTAAAGCCGTGGGTGAAAAGAGACTTCTCCAACTAAATGAACTTGATGAATTTCGGTTAAATGCCTATGAGAATGCTAGGCAATACAAGGAGAAGACAAAGAGATGGCATGACAAGAAAATTTTATGCAAAGCATTTGAGCCAGGCCAAAAAGTACTCTTGTATAACTCTAGATTGAGATTATTTCCTGGCAAACTCAAGTCTAGATGGTCGGGACCGTTCAATGTGGTCCAAGCATTCCCTCATGGTGCTATTGAGCCTAGAGAGCAATGAAGGAGAAAGATTTAAAGTCAATGGACAACGAGTGAAGCATTACTGGGGTGGTGAGGTAGACCGTGAAGCAATTACCTTGCCCTTATCTGATGCCTCTTGAAGGAGAGAAGAGTCAGGCTGAATGACTATAAAACAAGCGCTACTTGGGAGGCAACCCAAGCTCTAAACCTTATCTTTTGATTTTTCTTTTGTAGATTAGTTGTTTTGGTGAAGTTATGTGTGATCTTGTCTCTTTTGTAGGTTAACAAGAAGATATGAGGAAGTATAAGCCTTTGGAAAAGCAAGAAATGTGCCTAAAGAACCAAAGAGCACAAAAGGAAGGAAAATTTCAGGGAAGTCAAGCTATTTAAGTTGTTTTTATGCTTATGAACTTGTCTTGGTAATTGTTTTGAGCTTATTGAAGTAAATGCAATTTTTTTGTGGTTTGATTCTCATGAAAAATGGTTCTTTTTGGGGGTTGATTGCATTTAAATTGAAGAAAATTGTGTATGGTTGATGAATGATGGTTAGAGATTGATTTTGGAGTGAATTGAGTGCTTCAAGAGGTTTTAAGGGGTGAATAAATCAGATTTTTGAAAACAAAGTGCTGCAGAATTTTGCTGTCAAGAAAGTTTTGACACAAGTCATGACTTTGAGCTCACGACTTTGAGATTCCAGAAAGGTCAAAGTCGTGACTTTCATTTAAGTCTTAAATCCAAAGTCACGACTTTCATCTCCTCTGGACCTGTTTTGAAAAAAAAAATTTGATTTTTTTTATAATATTAATAATATTAATATATATAATATTAATATATATATATATATATATATTTTCTTTTCTGTCCTTTTCTTTTCTTTCCCTTTTGTGTTATGTTTTTTTTAGTATTTAAAAATAATATTAATATATATATATATATATATTTATTTAGATATAAAAAAAATTTCCTTCTTCTTCTTATCCTTCCAGTTCTGCAGCTCTCTTTAAAAAAAAACATATTCTCCCTCTCTTTTCCATTCCAGCGTCTGTAGCTTGTTCTAAAAAAAAATTTGGGTTCAATATTTGAAAAGAATAAAAAAAACAAAAAAAAGAAAAAAAAACCCTCAGCTTTCCTTAATGTTGCTCACTCGCCCGAAACTGTCTCTCATCTCCCTCTACCGCCCTCTGTACTGTGATTCAAATCACCATCGTTCTCCTGCTCCTCCACCAGCAGAAGCTCCGGCATCTCGTTTCTATCTTCCAGCTTCGTTCTCCATACCACTGTCTGCGTCTTCCACTTCTTCTTCGCCATACGCCCAAGATTTCACCACTGTAGCTCGCCTTCACTGTTCACCGTAACTCCATAGTCGTTGCTGTTGTCTCTGCATCGAGATCTTCAGCTTCATTCTCAAGTGGTGGAGCTACAAGTGCTCTCTCTCCCCTTAATGAGCTTCAATCTTAGCTCTTCCCGGGTCATTGCTGTCAACCGTTTTCGTCCAGACGCTTAGAAGCATTTATCATTAACCATTCGCTTAAGCTTTTGCTGTCACGCTGTTAGTATTTGATCTGTGATGCCTCCATAACTCATCTCCACAGTGCCATTACTAGATCCACAAGTTGAAATCTCAAGCCATTTAGCTACAGGTGATCCTCATCATCCTTCTCCCTTATCTCTTCGTTCTTATCATCATCTCCCCTTACTTTTGCTAAAAATGATGAGCTTCAGCTATCTCCTTCTCTGTCGCTTTTCATTTCATCATTTGCTCAGAGTAGCATTTTATTTGAAGTTAGTTTAGTCTCAGTCATCTCCTTTCTCCATCGAGCTGTTTCAAGACTCAAGAACCTTGAATTTCATCATTGCCCAGCTGCTGTAATGCGCATTTTGCTGTAAAAAAAAACTCATTTCATTTCTGAGTATTGCTTTGATTTATGCTTCTGCTGGATTTGAAATTGCTCACCTATTCCTTGTTGTAGAACTGACTTGTCATGTTCTTAACTAACTATCATGAATTTGTTATTTCTCTGGGCTCTGAAGTACACTTTCTTGCCAAATTTTGTGCGTTCATTAAAAATATTTGGTTTGCTTACAATATGGATGGAAGTTTCATATCTTAGCTAGCTTCGAATGATTGCAAAGACAGGTACTGACTAATATTGTGCATGCATATTGGATATATTTGTGATGAGTTCCTAATGCTGACTGTGACAATTCTCTACTATGAATTAAACTCTCATTTGTAATGTGCTGTCTGTCCTTAAGGCTAAGCAATCAGCTATTGTGGGATTTTGCTCATCAATGGTTGAACTTTCTTGATTTGAACAAAATAGGGTGCTCTAAATTGGGTTTATATTCTCTGGTTTTCATTAGTTTAAGCCTAATCTCTTTGCTATTGCTGCCATTTTTTTTATTGCCCATTGCTTGCAGTTTATTTTCAATATTCTGATGTTCTGGCTGGCTATTTGAGAATTAAGGACTTGTATATATGAAAATTTTGTTGATGCTCTCTTTGGTAACACATTTTGCTAAAATATTTGTTTTCTTGCCTCTAGGTAGCATGAGGTTTTGACAATGGGATCTAGAAAGTTGCTGTGGGATTAATTTTTAATTTCAACAATTATGCAAATTGTTGATTGCATTGTTTGATTAGGAAAATATGTTGGTTTAAATGACACCTTGATTTTGTCACTGTATATTTGTCCTTAGGGATAAGAATGGATATCGTTGGCATACTTGTACATGTTGAATTTGGTAAGCATGAATGAGCTATATTTCTTTGGTTGAATGCTCTCATTATGAAACTTGAGCTTATTATTGTGACTTGTGCTCAACACTCACTATCATGCTTCTTGATTCTGGACTTGGCTTTGCTCTTCATGTTTTAAATCCTTAGTTTAAATCTGTTATGTGGAAGCTAGACCTTGTTTAAACATGTTATGTAAAGTGCCATTTTGTGCTAGCTTCATTTAATCATGTTTGCTTTAAGTTTGAACCTTTGTTCTTCCTTATACTGGCTGTTGCTCATTGGTATTTCATTGAGTGCTTTCTTGCAGGCCATGGGTAAGAAAAGTGTCCTTCTTTCTAAAAAAGCCAAGGTCATTGAGGTTGGTGAAAGTTCTAAGGGATCGGGATGGGATTAAAACCTGATTTGCCACTGCTGTGATTCAAGACTATTTTGAGCAAAATTTGAAGGAGAGAAAAATAGTTCAAGAAAGACCTTTCCTTTGAGATGGTCTGAGCAATTCTACAATGATTTGCATGATGTGTATCATGCCACTAGCCTCATCCGTGAACAGAGCCATGCCTCTCAGCCACTTGTGGAAGCTTTCTATGCCTACGCTGCTTGCAAGGATACCTTACGATGTAAGGTACGGGGCAAATGGGTAGAAATCACTGAGGACACATTTCGAAAGGTGTACAACCTTTCTCCCATAGAAGAGTGCCAATATACTGTCTACAAGAATGATAGAACTCAATTGCCATTTGATGATGTAGTCCGAGTGCTATGCCTTTCTGAAAAAAATATTTAGCAACATGACACCCATGGCAATCCCAAGAGTATTCTACGCTGTAATCTGAACAGGACAACTCGTATTTGGTGGCACTTCTTGGCATCTAATGTGATCCCAGTTACCCATATGAGCGATGTGACTGTTGATCAAGCTGCCCAGTTATATACCTTGATGATGAGGCAACCTGTTGACTTTCCAAAAATCATGTTTGAGTATATGCGAAAGTTGCTTAGAAGCAGATATCGCAAGCAGCCATTTGGGTTCCCACACTTGATTACTCAAGTATGCTTAGAGAAGAAGGTTCCCACTTATCCGAAGGATCTCATGCTCCTTCCTTTGCCCAAGTTCAATTATAGAGAAATTTGATGTGCTGAAGGACCAAGAGGAAATCAAGCTGCGGATGGTAGGAGGCATATTGATCCAACTCATGTTGAGCTACACTGAGCAACCTCATAGCACTCATCCAGAACATGCATGAAGGCCTCCAGCGCCAGCTGGATCGGATTGACTTCAGGCTCCACCACATTGAGCTATTCTTGCACTAGAGATTTCAAATGGACTTGCCCGAGGAAGAAGAGGCGGCCAATACTGATGTTGGCCAAGACTCGGACACTCACGCTGACTAGCTTCACCCTTCCTTACTTTACTGCCTTTTATTTCTGTTTTTAATTCTAATTAGCTGTTGATTAGTTCTTTTTGGGTAAATATAGTTAGCCATAATCTTTTGATATCTTTTGTGCAGGGCTAACTTTGATCTTTTTGTAGCTAATATGTGATACCTTAACTAATCTCTTGCAACTAATTACTCTATGATAACTTGTGTACATGCTGGTGTAGTTAGTTGTATTTTTGGATTGCCTGTGGATATATCTCAATTATACTATTACAGGTTTCTAGATTTTTGTGCCTCTCATGCACCTTCTTTTTGGTTGTTAAGTTGCATGAGAGAGAGCCCTCATTTTACCCTTTTGACAGTGCGGACACTGTTCAATTTAAGTTTAGGGGTGAGGGTATTATTTTGGTTGATTTGACATGAACTTCAATTTTGAAACTTAGCTATTTATTGTTCCTCTCTTTTAAAATTTGAACTAGATTGAGAAATTATTTATTGAATAGAATGTGTGATCCAATGATAGAATGTTGCTTAAACTGTATGTTTTATAGGAAGTTGTGATAAATATTTTGGCATGCTTGATTTGCAGGGTTAAGGCTTGCTTTCTAATAATTTTGTGAATTTTTCTTTTGCACTTTTGAACGAGACAATGATTTGAATGCCTTTATTAGGAAATTATGTGGCAAGTTTATGTGCATTTTCTCTCTCAATTAAGAAACTCTAGAACCTATCTTGGAATCTCTTGAGGCATTTTAATCACTTTGCATGATATTAAAATATGATTTGGGCATTCTTTTAATTGCATTTGAGCCTTTCAAACCCACCTATTGGATCATTTCCACTTGAACCCCTTTTGAGCCTGGAATTGAAAATCTTATGTATTTTCTTTTTGAAACCTTCAAACCCTAGCCTCTATAATTTGAAAAACCATGAACTACCTTACTCTTGAGATAAGTAATAAAAAAAATTTTTGTGTGCTAGTAGGGAAGTTTGTTTTAGTTGTTCAAGGAGGTGTTGTTATTGTAAATTTGGGTGTGAGGAATGGAAATGAAGTTTAGAATTCTACTAATTGTGCTCCTCAAAAAAAAAAAAAAAAATAGAAATATACATGAAAAAAAAATTGCAATGAAAAAAAAGAGAGAGTTTCAATATCAATAAATTTGGAGTACAAGGAATGGTATTTGGGATAAGTTTGGGGGAAAGTATTTGGCTAGCAAGAATGGAATGGTTGGCTTCTCATTGTCATTTATCTCAAGTTCTTTGAATTCCATTTATCCTTTCATTTCAATAAGCCCAAAACCTTTGGCCACGCTACAAGCTTACAAAGTCCCATTGATTTTGAATTATGTGAAGTGATCTTTTAGTGGAGAGAGAAGAAGAGTTTAGGCATATGAAGTCTTGATATTGAGCTTGTTCTATGCATATTAAGTTGTTACATTTTGACTTGATATTTGCAGGAAAATCGTTCTCTGGTCTCACACACACACATTTCTAAATTGTTGGAAAGCATGATCTTAATTTGTGAATTGGGCATTCCTTTATATTTCACTGCTATCCTCTTTAACATATATTTGGAGCAACTAGTGAGGATATTTTCATGCATTCTTAGTAGATGAATAATTAGTCAATCTAGTTGTTTTATTACTTGTTTTACTCGAGGACGAGTAAAAATCTAAGTCTGGGGGTGTGTTAACCTCTAGAAGTTCATGTTATTTCATCACATTTTCCTTAGATTCTAATCCGTTTTAGTTCAATTGTATATGTTTTTATTGCTCAAATTAGGAAAATGTGCATTTTGTTTTGGGCTTGTGTTCTTGGCTTTAATTTGATATTTTTAGCCTAATTTCATGTTATTTTGATTAGAAGCGTTTCTGGAGCTTTGTGGATATTTTTGGAAGGCGTTTGGATGAAGAAATCAAGAGCTAATTGAATGATTTTCGTTAGCTGTAAAAACAGTGCAAAACTGTCAAAGTCGTCCTAAAGTCGTGACTTTCGTTCGTGACTTTCACTGCTGTCAGAAAAACGCTGCATTTCATTTATCAGAAATTGGTTGGTTAGGATACATATAAGCTGAGAGCTCGACCCAGAATGCATTCTTCAGACTTTTTGACACTTTTGGAGCTTGGTTGTGCTAGGGTTTGGGCATTGGAAGAGTTGGGATCAAGAGATTGAAGCTTTGAAGACATTTGGAGCTCATTTTCTTTAGTTTTTCTATTCCTCTTCCCTTTCCTCTCTTGTAATCTGAAATGGGTCCACTTATTTTGTATATTTGTAGCTTGTGGATGATTATGAGTAGCTAAACCCTTTGTTCTAGGATTATTTGGAACCCTTGTATGGATTAACACCATATTTCTCCTCTCTTTTTGTGATTAATGATATATATGTGCTTATTTTACTCTTTCCTTAATGCTTCTACTTGATTGGCCACCATTTAGATGTTGGGTTCACTTAATTGATGCTTGAGAGGGCTAGGTTGAGTGTAGAACTTGGGTAAAATTGTGTATGAACTTGATATTTGCATGTTGAATGGATGGTTTTGCTAGTAAGATAGAGATATACTTGCTAGCCTTGCATAGCCACATTAGGGTTGGTGTTTAAAATTGAGTTTTATTAATTGTAACAAGAGATTGGGCAATTAATTTAACTAAACACTTGTTCATGACTTGAGAGAGCTTGTCCAAGTATTTTTAGAACCCTAGGTTAGCACTTATTTTCATTAAAAGCATTTATGAGAGGAGGTAATTTTGGTGTTATGAAATGTAAGGGGGACAATTAATCCTAGGTTTCAATTTGTGTTGGAAGTTTGTGAATCACTCACTTTTCTTTATTTTCTAGTATTAGCTTCATAAGCAAAATCATTTTCACCTAACTATGTGTAGCTCAACTTGATCAAATTTGCTTAGTCTTTTGCTTAATCATTGTTTTTCAATAAATCCTCGAGGGAACGATACTCTACTCATTTTATATTACTTGCTATGACCCGTGCATTTGCGGTGAGCAACAATAAGTTTGAAAGATGAAAATGAATGCTTGATTAATGTGGTGATATTATATGTTTTGGAAATTATGTAAGCAATTATGAAGAGTTATGTGACTATGTATGAAGGAATTAGGAAATGACGATGATATAATATATGGGAAATATGATTCCATTATACATATGCAAGTTGTTGTTATGTGCAAGTAATGAGCATGAAATGAATAGGATCATAAATGTTGCATGAATATGAAATGGAATGAGTAAGAGTTCACCTTAAGATTGGAGAGTATGCATATATAAGTTAACGTAGAATGGACAACACATAGGTGGCACCCAGTATTACTTAGCTGTGGCACCAACTCTGGCAAGAGTTACATGTGGTTTAAGCTCAACCAATGATACCCCTCCAGGAATGGGTATGTAGCAATGGCTATTTATATGACATCCTATGAGAATTTTATTAGCAGGGGATTCTATAGTCTAAGTTTGAGTAAGGTGATCTCTAATCGAGTTACCCCTAAGATATTAGAGAGTTTGAGCTAGTTCAGTCACACAAACTTAGTTCTATCATGATTGTAGCCCATGAAACTTAATTAGAAAGAATAAGGAGGATATAAGAAGGTAAATGATCATGCATGATTGAATATGTGATAATGTGACATTGACTATGACTCTATGCTTACATAACCTTAAATGCTTGTTTAGTATATGTTAGAAGTTAGGAATTCCTTAGTTACTAGGATGTTTATCTCACTCTCCATTATTAACTATTTTTAAAGGCGATGTATCATGTAATGGCAAAGCGAAAGAGTAAAAGGCACGCTATTAGGGCTTAATTGTGATGCCTCTTAATATTTTGTGTAAAGAATGTTTAGGGAATAACTACATATATATATATATATATAACCAAGAATTCATTATGTATTATGGTCGCATTGGGATTTTAGATTATGGTGTACATTTTCTAGTCTCTTTTTGTGTACAAGCTTTCAAACTTGGATTAATGCTAGAGTATTTTGTTATTATTTTTAAATTTGAGTAAAGCATGATTAAAGTATATAAATCTTGTGATTTGTTGAAATGTATGATAGGATCATGTGAAATTTTGACTTCCTTGGTAAGTTGTGTTATGAAGTGACTTGGGAGGTCAAAATAAGTTTTGTTGTGAGTTGGATGAATGTATTGATTCTTTTATGTATGATTGGGTCCCTTAAGGGAGGTTTAAGGTTTATGTGTGGCTATAGACTTATCTTTATGAGAATGGGCACTTGGGTTGTTTTGAATCACTTCAATCAAACATCAAATCCATGCATGCCAAAAATCATACCTCTGCTAATGTCATGACTGTGTCATATGTCGCCATTGGCCATAGTTAATATACATTCAGTGGCGGTAGATAGGCCAGAAAAGGGTATAGTAATTTTTTGCCCTTGTTTTTGGTAGGATTCCTTTGGTTGTTTATATTATGCTTCTATTGATCAAATACTCTGATTTTTGAAGTGTTTGAGCTCAAACAACTCCTTTTAATGATTTTAAATTTTGGGATCCTATTTTCAAAGTGTTTTCTTTTATTTTGTCTTTATATATTAGCTTTAAATGCGTCTAATTATCATAGTAATGGTTTTGATGGGCTTAAGTCTTTTATTACCATAATAATATGTTGTTTTGTGGTTACTTCTGTGTGGTGATTACATTAACTAATGTAGCTTTTCTATCATTCTAGGTTGGTTGTGTCTAAAAATTGACATAAAATGACTCACATATTCTACATCAAATTTGGACCTTCACTGACATAGAAAGACATTTTGTGTCAGTTTATGAACTTACATTAACAACTTAAATTCTACATCTCTATATTTACTATCCTCCTAATACCAATGTAAAATGTCCGCCTGAAAAATTAAACATGACTGGCATGGAATATATGCACAAACATATATCCCTTAAACCTTAATCAAAGAAATTCTAATCTAATATTTTAATTCATTTGAAACAAGATGGGAATTCATTGCAACATTTTTTAGATAAACAATAAAAGATTCCTAGACTTTGTAAAAATTTCAGTAAAACTTTCCCTAAAAATAAAACCTCTCGAAGTTTCTACAACAGCCATACATAGACCAATTTAGAATTGCAAAGCCTAACTCCTTTATAACAAATAGATAAATAGATTACAGATCAGAATCCTATCTATAGTTAATGTGCAGCACCTAATCATAATTTCAAAATACGACACATAATTAGACATTTACACCCAAGGAAGGTATCCTCAAAAGGTCTTTTATTCAATTCAATGATGGGCCATTAGAAGTCAACTGGAGGTAGATTATCAATTATGCTATCTAAAACCAAAAATATTTTCAGTGAATAATGTCATAACGTTTATGAAGTTTAAAGGATAAAATGAATAAATAATAATTATTATAAAAATTAAAGAGACAACAACTTCAAGTGAAATATTTCATAAACCTTTGAAATCAAGAAATTCTACACAGCCATAAATAAAACCTTAACCATTAAATTGATAATATCAAATATCCTTATCACTTTATCTAAAGAAGAAAAATAAATAAAATAAATAAATATAATAACATTTACTAATTAAACCAATGGAGAATGTAATCACCAAATAGTTTAAAAATTATATTTTTGGGGACTTATCAGAACAATTAATTAACAAACGTGGACACACAATCCATGAGAATAAATAACTGAATGCGGCTTATGCCACAATATGATAAACATAAACACACAGTCTACGAGGGTAAGTAACTAAACATAGTCGAAGCCATGAAATAGACGTGAACACATAGTCCACGAGAGTAAATAACCAAATATAATCGAAGCCATAAGACAAACACAAGTACAAGACCCACGAACAACAAATGTGTGAATAAAGCTCACATAAATCAAACTAGCTAGTCATTGACCATAGTACACCAAGGCTAACAAAAATATTGATAGTAACCAATGTTTTGTATAAAGTCTTTTCAAAATCAATTTCAAACAAACGAGAAAATAATCACTTTTTAAAATATAAATTCCTCTTCTCAGTATCAAACTCGCACGACTCAACTAAAATAATCAATCTTCTAATTGTGAAAATTCATATTTAATATTTCATAAACTTATTCACCAATTTCCATGATTGGCTTTATCAAATAATGAATTAATAGAACTTGTAAAAACAATTTCATCAATCTTGTAAGCATATGTGTTAACCTCTAGAAGTTCATGTTATTTCATCATATTTTCCTTAGATTCTAATCCGTTTTAGTTCAATTGTATATGTTTTTATTGCCCAAATTAGGAAAATGTGCATTTTGTTTTGGGCTTGTGTTCTTAGCTTTAATTTGATATTTTTAGCCTAATTTCATGTTATTTTGATTAGAAGCGTTTCTGGAGCTTTGTGGATATTTTTGGAAGGCGTTTGGATGAAGAAATCAAGAGCTAATTGAATGATTTTCGTTAGCTGTAAAAACAGTGCAAAACTGTCAAAGTCGTCCCAAAGTCGTGACTTCCGTTCACGACTTTCACCGCTGTCAGAAAAATACTGCGTTTTATTTATCAGAAATTAGTTGGCTAGGATACATATAAGCTGAGAGCTCGACCCAGAATGCATTCTTCAAACTTTTTGACACTTTTGGAGCTTGGTTGTGCTAGGGTTTGGGCATTGGAAGAGTTGGGATCAAGAGATTGAAGCTTTGAAGACATTTGGAGCTCATTTTCTTTAGTTTTTCTATTCCTCTTCCCTTTCCTCTCTTGTAATCTAAAATGGGTCCACTTATTTTGTATATTTATAGCTTGTGGATGATTATGAGTAGCTAAACCCTTTGTTCTAGGATTATTTGGAACCCTTGTATGGATTAACACCATATTTCTCCTCTCTTTTTGTGATTAATGATATATATGTGTTTATTTTACTCTTTCCTTAATGCTTCTACTTGATTGGCCACCATTTAGATGTTGGGTTCACTTAATTGATGCTTGAGAGGGCTAGGTTGAGTGTAGAACTTGGGTAAAATTGTGTAAGAACTTGATATTTGCATGTTGAATGGATGGTTTTGCTAGTAAGATAGAGATATACTTGCTAGCCTTGCATAGCCACATTAGGGTTGGTGTTTAAAATTGAGTTTTATTAATTATAACAAGAGATTGGGCAATTAATTTAACTAAACACTTGTTCATGACTTGAGAGAGCTTGTCCAAGTATTTTTAGAACCCTAGGTTAGCACTTATTTTCACTAAAAGCATTTATGAGAGGAGGTAATTTTGGTGTTATGAAATGCAAGGGGGACAATTAATCCTAGGTTTCAATTTGTATTGGAAGTTTGTGAATCACTCACTTTCTTAATTTTCTCGTGTTAGTTTCATTTGCAAAACCATTTCACCTAACTTTGTGTAGCTCAACTTGATCAAATTTACTTAATCTTTTGCTTGATCATTGTTTTTGAACAAATCCTCGAGGGAACGATACTTTACTTTCATTATATTACTTGCTACGATCCATACACTTGCGGTAAGCAATAAGTTTTTGGCGCCGTTGTCGGGGATTGCTTTTAAAAATATTTTGATCAACCTTAGACTAGTAATATTAGATTTCGCTTGAGCTTTGTAGATATTAGTTCTAGATTTTTATTTTATCTTTGTTCAGTGCTTTTGTTTTAGTTTGATACTTCTTGGGTTGTTTCTTCTTCAGGTACCTATTTGGCATATGCAAGTCATAGGCCCAGAAGGATTGGAAGTGATACTTGAAGGATTGACAATCTTTGAAGAAATCGAGTCTCCTAATTCTGAAAGAACTCCTGAATCAGTAAACATGGCAGAAGACCAGTATGACACCGCTTCAGTCAATGACTTTGCTAACCGGAATCTGAGGGGTACTCAATCTTGTATTCGAATGCCGGAGTTTCAAGCACATACTTTTGAGATCAAGCCCGCCATGATCACAATGCTTCAAATGAATGGTGTGTTTCATGGTCTATTCAATGAAGATGCTAACAAGCACTTGATGTCTTTTGTGGAAGTATGTGATTCTTTTAGACAAAATGGGGTGCCTAAAGATGTCTTGCGCTTGCGGTTATTTCCAATTTCTCTACAAGACAAGGCTAAAGAATGGTTTATCAATCTTTTCGAAGGTTCTATTGGTTCATGGGAGGATCTTGAGAACAAGTTTAAGCCTGATTCTTCTCTGATGATAAAACAGTAGAAGCAAGAGATGAATTTCTTAGCTTTAAGCAATATCTAGAGGAACATCTCTATGCAGCTTGGGAGAGATACAAGATGTTGATGAAGAAATGCCCTAATCATGGAGTGGACAAATGGTAGTGATTCAGATTTTCTGTAATCGTCTGAATCCATCTTCGAAGGCCATGGTTGATTCTATCACAAATAGGGGGATATCGGAATGTGCCTGTCAATGAAGTTTTTCGCCTCTTAGACCAATTGTCTGCGAACAACACTCAAAACACGGATAGAAGAATACATCAATGGTGACTAGTACTAAAGATGATTCCTCCTCCCAGATTGTATCCATCTTGAATGCAATGAACAAGCGTTTTGATGTGTTGGAATCTCAAATGCAAAGGGGAAATTCTCATAATGTGCATGCTGTCCAAGCCATTCCAACTGTGTGCAATCAATGAAATGATATGCACATGCCCGATCAATGTCCTCTTTATATGACCACTGAGTCTGTCAACTATATGGGCAAGTTTCAAAACCCTCACAACAACCCTTACTCTCAAACATACAACTCAGGATGGAGGAATCATCCTAATTTTTCATGAGCAAGGGAATTCTTCAAATCAACCTTCATCCTCTAATGTCAAGCCACTTCACCCTCCGAGACTTCAAGCTCCACCAAAGCCAATGCCGGTTAAAGAAGAGGAGTCTAGAATGGAAAAGATGCTAGCACAAATCTTGAGTAATCAAGAGTTGCAAGAGTTGAAACTAAGGCAACTCTTACTCTTCATGATACCGCAATCAAGAACCTCGAAGTGCAAATGAGGGCAATTAGCTTCACAAATGAATGCTATGTCAAGAAGTAATCTCCCTAGTGACACCATTCCAAATCCTAAAAGGGATGGTAAGGAGGAGTGTAAAGCCATCACTTTGAGAAGTGGGATGCAATTACCCAAAGTTCTTATGCCCAGTGCAAGTGGTGTGAGTAGTGGTGCTACTAAGGTGATTGTTGATAATGAAGTGATTAATGAAGAAATTGTGGTTGAAGAGTGTGATAACTCGAAGAATGACCAAGAAGAGAAAAAGAATGAAGATCAAGCCAAAAAGGTTGGTGATGAGAAAAAGCAACTAGAGGCCAAGCTAAAATATATGCCTCCACCACCTTTTCCTCAAAGGCTTAGGAAGCAACAAGAAGATGGCCAATTCAAAAAGTTTCTTGATATGTTCAAGCAATTGCATATCAACATTCCTTTTGTGGAAGCTTTGGAGCAAATGCCCAAATATGCTAAGTTTATGAAAGATGTGCTCTCTAAAAAGAGAAGGTTCAATGAGTTTGAGATGGTTGCTCTAACCAAGAGTTGTACGGATATCATTAAGCAACTACCTCAAAAGTTGAAGGATCCCGATAGCTTCTCAATTCCGTGTCATATTGGGAATAAATTTTTGGGTAAGGCATTATGTGATCTTGGAGCTAGTATCAATTTATGCCTCTCTCTATTTTCAATAAATTGGAGTTGGGTGAAGCTAGACCAACAACCGTGACTTTGCAATTAGCGGATAGAAGCTTGGCTTATCCACGTGGTGTTATTGAAGATGTTCTTGTAAAAGTGGATAAATTCATTTTTTCGGTTGATTTCATTGTCCTTGATTGTGAGGTGGATCGTGATATTCCTATTATCTTAGGAAGACCATTCTTGGCAACCGCTAGAACCTTGATTGATGTTGAAAAAGGTGAGCTTACTATGAGGGTGGATGATGAGCAAGTCACTTTTAACATGCACAAGTTGATGAAATCTCCCAAAGATCTTGAGCAATGCTTCTTTGTTGATATGCTTGATCAAGTTGCACAAGAAGAATTTAATAAGGCAATTCCTAATGATTTTTTAGAAGCCTTGTTACTAGGAGCTCAATTAAAGACTCAAGATGGAGAAGAGTGTATGGCTATCATGAATGCATCACCGGTTTATCCTAGAAACCGTGTCCAATTTGAATCTCTAGACTTATCTTCTCTTGGTAGACCATCTTTGAAATCCTCTATTGAAGAGCCACCATATCTTGAGTTGAAGACATTACCTTCTCATCTTCGGTATGTCTATTTAGAAGCCAACAACACTTTGCCAGTGATTATTGCTGCGGACTTGAATGAACAACAAGAAGAGCAACTTGTGGAAGTCTTGAAAGCTCACAAGAGAGCTATTGGGTGGACTATTGCCGACATAAAGGGTATTAGCCCTTCAATTTGCATGCATAAGATTTTTCTTGAAGACAATCATAAAACTTCTGTGGAACATCAAAAAGGTTGAATCCTATCATGAAGGAAGTTGTGAAAAAGGAGATCTTAAAATGGCTTGAGGCGGGCATTGTCTATCCTATTTCTGACAGCTCTTGGGTGAGCCCAGTTCAATGCGTTCCAAAAAAGGGAGGCATGACTGTAGTGGCTAACACCCACAATGAGCTAATTCCTACTCGCACTGTCACTGGGTGGAGAGTATGCATGGATTACAGGAAGCTAAATGCGGCCACTAGGAAAGATCACTTTCCTCTTCCCTTTATCGACCAAATGCTTGACAAATTAGCTGGAAGGGAATTCTTTTGCTTCCTTGATGGGTATTCAGGTATAACCAAATTGCCATAGCTCCAGAGGATCAAGAAAAAATGACATTTACTTGTCCTTATGGAACTTTTGCTTTCAAGCGCATGCCTTTTGGGTTATGCAATGCACCGGCCACTTTTTAAAGGTGTATGATGGCAATTTTCTCTGATATGATTGAGCAAACTATGGAAGTCTTCATGGATGACTTCACAGTTTTTGGGGATTCATATGAGAATGTTTGATCAACTTGGCCAATGTGTTGAAAAGATGTGAAGAGACTAACTTGGTCTTGAATTGGGAAAAATGCCACTTCATGGTTAAGGAGGGCATAGTTCTTGGCCATAGAGTCTCCAAAAATGGCTTGGAGGTAGATAGAGCCAAAATTCGGTGATTGAGCAACTTCCTCCACCTACTAATGTTAAGGGTGTGAGGAGTTTTCTTGGTCATGCGGGATTTTATCGCCGCTTCATCAAAGACTTCTCCAAAATAGTCAAGCCTCTTTGCACTCTTCTTGAGAAAGATGTTGAATTTAAATTTGATGATTCATGCTTGAAAGCATTTGAAGAGTTGAAGAAAAGACTTGTGTCTGCACCTATCATGATGGCTCCTGATTGGAGTTTGCCTTTCATTGTGATGTGTGATGCTAGTGACTTTGCTGTGGGTGCTATGCTTGGCCAAAAGAAAGAAAAAGTGCTTCACCCAATTTACTATGCTAGCAAAACACTTGATGATGCTCAAGAAAACTACACCACGACTGAGAAAGAGCTTCTTGCAGTGGTGTTTGCTTTTACCAAGTTTAGATCGTATCTTGTGGGTACTAAGGTGACAGTTTACACTGACCATTCAGCTTTGAAGTACCTATTCAGCAAGAAGGAGTCTAAAGCAAGGTTAATTCGATGGGTACTACTTCTACAAGAATTTGACTTGGAGATTATTGATAGGAAGGGTACTGAGAATCAAGTGGCGGACCATCTTTCTAGGTTGAGTACTGATGCTCAACTTAAATGTAATGTTGTTATTGATGAAGCTTTTCCTGATGAGCAACTCTTTAAGGTTGACAATATTCAAACACCGTGGTATGCGGACATTTTCAACTATCTTGTTTGTGGCATCTTGCCTTTTATTTGAAGTTTCATCAAAAGAAAAGTTTCTCCATGATGCTAAGTTGTATTTTTGGGAAGAACCCTATCTATTTCGCTAATGTGCTGATCAAATGATCAGAAAGTGTGTTCTTGAGTGTGATCAACAAGAAATTCTAAGATGTTGCCATTCTTCTGACTATGGAGGCCACTTCGGGGGTGACAAGACAGCATCTAAAATCTTGCAAAGTGGTTTCTATTGGCCTTCTTTATTCAAGGATGCATATGACTTTGTTTTAAAGTGTGATAGGTGCCAAAGGATGGGTAATATCTCTAGAAGGAACGAAATGCCACTCAACAACATGCTTGAAGTAGAATTGTTTGACGTGTGGGGCATAGACTTCATGGGACCATTTCCCATGTCTTTCAACAATCAATATATCCTTGTGGCTGTAGACTATGTCTCAAAATGGGTCGAGGCGGCGGCATTTCCCACTAATGATGCTAAAGTGGTGCTCAAGTTCTTGAAGAAGCATATTTTCACCCGCTTTGGAGCACCAAGAGCCATTGTGAGTGATGGTGGTACTCATTTTTGCAACAACCAATTTCAATCTCTCTTGAAGAAATATGGTGTCAAGCACAAGGTTGCACTTGCTTACCATCCTCAAACTAACGGGCAAGCTGAGATCTCTAATCGGGAAATCAAGAAGATACTTGAGAAGACGGTAGGAGTGGCAAGAAAAGATTGGTCCACCAAACTTGACGATACATTGTGGGCTTATCGAACGGCTTACAAAACTCCTATCGGCATGTCTCCATACCGGTTAGTTTTTGGGAAAGCATGTCATCTACCCGTAGAGCTAGAACATGGTGCTTATTGGGCTGTCCAAAAGCTCAACTTTGATTTTAAAGCCGTAGGTGAAAAGAGACTTCTCCAATTAAATGAACTTGATGAATTTTGGTTAAATGCCTATGAGAATGCTAGGCAATACAAGGAGAAGACAAAGAGATGGCATGACAAGAAAATTTTATGCAAAGCATTTGAGCCAGGCCAAAAAGTACTCTTGTATAACTCTAGATTGAGATTATTTCTTAGCAAACTCAAGTCTAGATGGTCGGGACCGTTCAATGTGGTCCAAGCATTCCCTCATGGTGCTATTGAGCTAGAGAGCAATGAAGGAGAAAGATTTAAAGTCAATGGACAACGAGTGAAGCATTACTGGGGTGGTGAGGTAGATCGTGAAGCAATCACCTTGCCCTTATCTGATGCCTCTTGAAGAAGAGAAGAGTCAGGCTGAATGACTATAAAACAAGCGCTACTTGGGAGGCAACCCAAGCTCTAAACCTTATCTTTTGATTTTTCTTTTATAGTTTAGTTGTTTTGGTGAAGTTATGTGTGATCTTGTCTCTTTTATAGGTTAACAAGAAGATATGAGGAAGTATAAGCCTTTGGAGAAGCAAGAAATGTGGCCAAAGAAACAAAAGAGCACAAAAGGAAGGAAAATTTAGGGAAGTCAAGCTATTTAAGTTGTTTTTATGCTTATAAACTTGTCTTGACAATTATTTTGAGCTTATTGAAGTATGCAATTTTTTGTGGTTTGATTCCACAAAAAATGGTTCTTTTCAGGGGTTGATTGCATTTAAATTAAAGGAAATTGTGTATGGTTGATGAATGATGGTTAGAGATTGATTTTGGAGTGAATTGAGTGCTTGGAAGAGGTTTTAAGGGGTGAATAAATCAGATTTTTGAAAACAGAGTGCTGCAGAATTTTACTTTCAAGAAAGTTCTGACACAAGTCATGACTTTGAGCTCACGACTTTGAGAATCCAGAGAAGGTCAAAGTCATGACTTTCATTTCAGTCTTAAATCCAAAGTCACGACTTTCATCTCCTCTGGACCTGTTTTGGAAAAAAAAATTTCAGATTTTTTTATATAATAATATTTATAATATTAAATATATATATATATATATTTCTTTTCTGTCCTTTTTTTCTTTCCCTATGTGTTATGTTTTATAGTATTTAATAATAATATAATATATATATATATATATATATATATATATTTAATAGATATAATAAAAAATTCCTTCTTCTTCTTATCCTTCCAATTCTGTCAGCTCTCTTTAAAAAAAAACATATTCTCTCTCCTCTCTTTTCCATTCCAACGTCTGTAGCTGTTCTCAAAAAAAAAATTTGGGTTCAATATTTGAAAAGAATAAAAAAAACAAAAAAAAAACAAACCCTCAGCTCCCTTCATTTTTTTTTCCTCTTTGTCTTTTCTCTCTTGCTTCGTTTTCGGCAGCACTCATTATCTCCCATTGCCGCCGCACGCTGTTTCGTTTCCTCCACCACCAGTAGCTGCGGCATCTCATTTCTCATCTCCTTCCATCCGCCTTCTTTATGGTGAATCAAATCTGTAGCTCCTCTACCACCGTCAGCCTGTATTTGTGCCTCTATTCGCCTTCATCGTCACCTCCTTCTTCATTTCCACCGGAAATGGCAGAAATGAGTGCATTTCTAGATCTGAATGCAACTCCCTTTCTTCTCATACACTGTGCAGCGTTTTTGATTCTCGTCGATTTGTCTTTGTTTCTTCTTCACGAGCTTCAATCGTAGCTCTTCCTGAATCGTAGCCTTCAGCCACTGTCTCTGGTCCAATTACTCACAGCATCTCACTTCGTCCGCCATCTCTACTATCGTCATCTCTGTGCCCCACACCCCATCTCCGCTACTTCTTCACTCACCCACAGTGTCTATTGCTCAATAAAGCCAGCTAAAAAAAATGAGCTTCATTTCTTTACTGCCCTTGTCTCTGTGAACTCCACCGTGTCTTCTCCCTTGATTCAAAAATTTCAGCCATGTTCTATTCCACCTAGATCGTCAAATCTGATTCAAAGTGGGATTAAACCACTTCTTTTCCATCTAGCTCATGAGTTCTCAATACGAAATTTAATTTTTGCCTTGATTCACGTACCTGACTCCTTCAGTTGAGGTATATTATTTTGTTGGTCTGCTTTACCTTGCTTCTGTTTAGCTTAAACTCTCTAGCATTAACCTCTACAAGTATGTTTTTACTACTAGAATTGATTGTGTCTGAGCTGAGAACTCGTGTGAATGTAATGCTGTTTTAATGATTTTTTGTGTTACCTCACTCCTAGTTGTGATGCTTGAAGTTTAACCCACTATCTCAGAGCTTAAATCTTGTATTTGGAATACTCAAAGGTAGATACTATTGGTTCTGGGTCTGGAAATTTTATTGTGGCTAGTTAAATTCTTTGAATGGGAGAGAATTGAAATTGCTTTACTAGATATTTTTTCCTGGTTGAATTAGACCTATTGTAAAATGGCTGTTGGAAGATTTCAACTTACTTGAGGCCTCTTTTGTAAGTTCTGTGATTCAAATTGACAAGAATTATGCAATCATGTTGCTATTTGGTTCTAAATTTGGATAGTAAGCAAGTGTGCTGCATTGAATTTTAAGCTCTATTCCTGGCATTTTTTTTTCTCTCTCAAGTTTTATGGGTGTGATTGGCCATTTATGTATTGGTAATTCCATTTTTGGTTTACTTAAAAGGATAAAAAAAAGGTGATATGTTGGCATATTTGTACAAGTTGAATTTGGTAAGCATGAATGAGCTATATTTCTTTAGTTGAATGCTCTCATTATGAAACTTGAGCTTATGATCGTGACTTGGGCTCAACACTCACTATCATGCTTCTTGATTCTGGACTTGGCTTTACTCTTCATGTTTTAAATCCTTAGTTCAAATCTGTTATGTGGAAGCTAGACCTTGTTTAAACATGTTATGTAAAGTGCCATTTTGTGCTAGCTTCATTTAATCATGTTTGCTTTAAGTTTGAACCTTTGTTCTTCCTTATACTGACTGTTGCTTATTGGTATTGCATTGAGTGCTTTCTTGCAGGCCATGGGTAAGAAAAGTGTCCCTCTTTCCAAAACAGCTAAGGTCATTGAGGTTGGTGAAAGTTCTAAGGGATCGGGATGGGATAAAACCTGATTTGCCACTGCTGCGATTCAAGATTATTTTGAGCAAAATTTGAAGGAGCAAAAAATAGTTCAAGAAAGACCCTTCCCTTTGAGATGGTCTGAGCAATTTTATAATGATTTACATGATGTGTATCATGCCACTAGCCTCATCCGTGAATAGAGCCATGCCTCTCAGCCACTTGTGGAAGCTTTCTATGCCTACATTGCTTGCAAGGATACCTTACGATGTAAGGTACGGGGCAAATGGGTAGAGATCACTGAGGACACATTTCGAAAGGTGTACAACCTTTCTCCCATAGAAGAGTGCCAATATACTATCTACAAGAATGATAGAACTCACTTGCCATTTGATGATGTAGTCCGAGTGCTATGCCTTCCTGACAAAATATTTGGCAACATGACACCCATGGCAATCCCAAGAGTATTCTACGCTGTAATCTGAACAGGACAACTCGTATTTGGTGGCACTTCTTAGCATCTAATGTGATTTCAGTGACCCATATGAGCGATGTGACTGTTGATCAAGCTGCCCTGTTATATACCTTGATGATAAGGCAACCTGTTGACTTTCCAAAAATCATGTTTGAGTATATGCGAAAGTTGCCTAGAAGCAGATATCGCAAGCAGCCATTTGGGTTCCCACACTTGATTACTCAAATGTGCTTAGAGAAGAAGGTTCCCACTTATCCGAAGGATCTCATGCTCCCTCCTTTGCCCAAGTTCAATTATAGAGAAATTTGATGTGCTAAGGGACCAAGAGGGGTACCAAATCAAGCTGCGGATGGTAGGAGGCATATTGATCCACCTCATGTTGAGCCTACACTGAGCAATCTCATAGCACTCATCCAGAACAAGCATGAGGGCCTCCAACGCCAGCTGGATCAGATTGACTTTAGGCTCCACCACATTGAGCTATTCTTGCACTAGAGATTTCAAATGGACTTGCCTGAGGAAGAAGAGGCGGCCAATACTGATGTTGGCCAAGACTCGGACACTCACGCTGACTAGCTTCACCCTTCCTTACTTTACTGCCTTTTATTTCTATTTTTAATTCTAATTAGCTGTTGATTAGTTCTTTTTGGGTAAATATGGTTAGCCATAATCTTCTGATATCTTTTGTGCAGGGCTAACTTTGATCTTTTTGTAACTAATATGTAATACCTTGACTAATCTCTTGCAACTAATTACTCTATGATAACTTGTGTACATGCTGGTATAGTTAGTTGTATTTTTGGATTGCCTGTGGATATATCTCAATTATACTGTTACAGGTTTCTAGATTTTTGTGCCTCTCATGCACCTTCTTTTTGGTTGTTAAGTTGCATGAGAGAGCCCTCATTTTACCCTTTTGACAGTGCGGACACTGTTCAATTTAAGTTTGGGGGTGAGGGTATTATTTTGATTGATTTGACATGAACTTCAATTTTAAAACTTAGCTATTTATTGTTCCTCTCTTTTAAAATTTGAACTAGATTGAGAAATTATTTGTTGAATAGAATGTGTGATCCAATGATAGAACGTTGCTTAAACTGTATGCTTTATAGGAAGTTGTGATAAATATTTTGGCATGCTTGATTTGCAGGGTTAAGGCTTGCTTTCTAATAATTTTGTGAAATTTTCTTTTGCACTTTTGAACCAGACAATGATTTGAATGCCTCTATTAGGAAATTATGTGGTAAGTTTATGTGCATTTTCTCTCTCAATTGAGAAACTCTAGAACCTATCTTGGAATCTCTTGAGGCATTTTAATCACTTTGCATGATATTAAAATATGATTTGGGCATTCTTTCAATTGCGTTTGAGCCTTTCAAGCCCACCTATTGCATCATTTCCACTTGAACCCCTTTTGAGCCTGGAATTAAAATCTTATGTATTTTCTTTTTGAAACCTTCATTAGACCCTAGCCTCTATAATTTGAAAAACCATGAACTACCTTACTCTTGAGATAAGTGATAAAAAAAATTTTTGTGTGCTAGTAGGGAAGTTTGTTTTAGTTGTTCAAGGAGGTGTTGTTATTGTAAATTTGGGTGTGAGGAATGGAAATGAAGTTTAGAATTCTACTAATTGTGCTCCTCAAAAAAAACAAAAAAAATATATAGAAATATACATGAAAAAAAAAATTGCAATGAAAAAAAAGAAAGAGTTTCAATATCAATAAATTTGGAGTACAAGGAATGGTATTTGGGATAAGTTTGGGGGAAAGTATTTGGCTAGCAAGAATGGAATGGTTGGCTTCTCATTGTCATTTATCTCAAGTTCTTTGAATTCCATTTATCCTTTCATTTCAATAAGCCCAAAACCTTTGGCCACGCTACAAGCTTACAAAGTCCCATTGATTTTGAATTATGTGAAGTGATCTTTTAGTAGAGAGAGAAGAAGAGTTTAGGCATATGAAGTCTTGATATTGAGCTTGTTCTATGCATATTAAGTTGTTACATTTTGACTTGATATTTGCAGGAAAATCGTTCTCTGGTCTCACACACACACATTTCTAAATTGTTGGAAAGCATGATCTTAATTTGTGAATTGGGCATTCCTTTATATTTCACTGCTATCCTCTTTAACATATATTTGGAGCAACTAGTGAGGATATTTTCATGCATGCTTAGTAGATGAATAATTAGTCAATCTAGTTGTTTTATTACTTGTTTTACTCGAGGACAAGTAAAAATCTAAGTCTGGGGGTGTGTTAACCTCTAGAAGTTTATATTATTTCATCACATTTTCCTTAGATTCTAATCCGTTTTAGTTCAATTGTATATGTTTTTATTGCCCAAATTAGGAAAATGTGCATTTTGTTTTGGGCTTGTGTTCTTGGCTTTAATTTGATATTTTTAGCCTAATTTCATGTTATTTTGATTAGAAGCGTTTCTGGAGCTTTGTGGATATTTTTGGAAGGTGTTTGGATGAAGAAATCAAGAGCTAATTGAATGATTTTTGTTAGCTGTAAAAACAGTGCAAAACTGTCAAAGTCGTCCCAAAGTCGTGACTTTCGTTCGCGACTTTCACCGCTGTCAAAAAAACGCTGTGTTTCATTTATCAGAAATTAATTGGCTATGATACATATAAGCTGAGAGCTCGACCCAGAACGCATTCTTCAGACTTTTTGACACTTTTGGAGCTTGGTTGTGCTAGGGTTTGGGCATTGGAAGAGTTGGGATCAAGAGATTGAAGCTTTGAAGATATTTGGAGCTCATTTTCTTTAGTTTTTCTATTCCTCTTCCCTTTCCTCTCTTGTAATTTGAAATGGGTCCACTTATTTTGTATATTTATAGCTTGTGGATGATTATGAGTAGCTAAACCCTTTGTTCTAGGATTATTTGGAACCCTTGTATGGATTAACACCATATTTCTCCTCTCTTTTTGTGATTAATGATATATATGTGTTTATTTTACTCTTTCCTTAATGCTTCTACTTGATTGGCCACCATTTAAATGTTGGGTTCACTTAATTGATGCTTGAGAGGGCTAGGTTGAGTGTAGAACTTGGGTAAAATTGTGTAAGAACTTGATATTTGCATGTTGAAAGGATGGTTTTGCTAGTAAGATAGAGATATACTTGCTAGCCTTGCATAGCCACATTAGGGTTGGTGTTTAAAATTGAGTTTTATTAATTGTAACAAGAGATTGGGCAATTAATTTAACTAAACACTTGTTCATGACTTGAGAGAGCTTGTCCAAGTATTTTTAGAACCCTAGGTTAGTACTTATTTTCATTAAAAGCATTTATGAGAGGAGGTAATTTTGGTGTTATGAAATGCAAAGGGGACAATTAATCCTAGGTCTCAATTTGTGTTGGAAGTTTGTGAATCACTCACTTTCTTAATTTTCTCGTGTTAGTTTCATTTGCAAAACCATTTCACCTAACTTTGTGTAGCTCAACTTGATCAAATTTACTTAATCTTTTGCTTGATCATTGTTTTTGAACAAATCCTCGAGGGAACGATACTTTACTTTCATTATATTACTTACTACGATCCCTACACTTGTGGTAAGCAACAATATGGCATAATTTTAAGAAATAGAGTTATTTAATCAACAAAAGTAAACAATGCTCTGTGCGTGTACATGTAAAATTTTGAATTGTTGAAAGTAAATGTTTTTATAAAATAAAATTTATTGATAAATTATTTTGACGTTATCTACTTACCTGTGGTGCTCCCAATGTTGAAAATTCACTTTTTACAACTTCAATCAAGTTCTTTTTTTCTTGTTCCAAACACCCTATAAAAATCATAGAGTCTAAATAAACTTTCGATAAGTTTAATAAATCCTCTCCCAACATTAACACAAACCAATATTTAATCCAAGCAATTCAAAGTTTCCAACATCATCATTTATTTCTCAAAGTTGAATAAATCCTTTCCCAACATTAACCAATATGCTTTAAAGTTATTTTATACTATCATATTTTTCCTTATCCTAAATTAATTTTATATTCAAAAGTGTTTATAGTATCATCTTTCATAGCTTGAATATATGCATATTCATACTTGGACTAACCTTTTTGTTCTGATATATAATTTAAGACTGTCTAAAGTAAAGATGAGAGTAAGCATGAAGAGGAAGGAATCAGAATCATCATTAGCATGCATGACATACTCAAAATGAGAGAACATAAAGAAAAGGATGTTTAAGAAGAGCTTAAGAAGATTGAAGACATTCATACAAATTTAGATGTATCTTGAAAGCCTTAAACTTGATAGGTATAATATCATTAAGCTATAAGTTTTTATGTTAAACTTATTGATTTAGATATGTAATATTGACTCAAGATATTTTAAATCAAAACATGCATTTAAGCTCTTAAGAGATAGAGTGAGATATATTTTTCTACAATCACATTTTTCATCCTTAATCACATATATCTCAGAAAGTTTAAAATGTTTTGATTATTAACTCTAAAAAGTTTTCAAAATTATTCTATTTACTCAATAAGGAGGTAAGTTGAAAAGGTTATGAATACTTGAAGTCTAAACTTTAAAATGAGAATTGTGCAGAAAATTAGATTTGACCTTTGGTCATGTTTTTAGTCATATCTCTCATTACATAGGTTATTTTGATGTGAAAAATATCTCATTTGAAAATAAACTCCAACATCTTTTTAATGATATTTATTTATTCAAAATAAAGTTCTATTAGAAAAGATAAAAATTTTAGAAGTTGAGTGTTGAGATATTAATTTTGTACAGTATTTAGAGTTGATCTTTGTTCACTCTTTTATTCATATCTCAAAATTTAAATTGAATTTAAGTCTAAACTTCCTTTATTAAAAACTAGACTTCAAAATATTTCTAATGATATAAAATTTATTAGATTTGGAGTTATATTGAGTGATTTATAACCTTATGAAATTTTATACAGTGGAACCCTCTAAATAACACGTGAATGAAAATTGAGTTCATGCATGAATCATCCTTAAAATGCTTCATGTGCAATTCAATCGTGAATCCCTTCCTATCCATATGTGAAAAGTTACCTAAAAAAGCTTATTAAAACTCAATAACTTCTGTGGTTCAATTCAAGCGTGAATCACTTCCCATTCATGCGTGAAATGTTACCCAAAAACCTTATTTTCACTCAATAGCGTTTGTGGTCCAATTCAAGTGTAATTTGTCACCTATGCAATATCACATGATGGTTCAAGTGTGATTTGTCATGTTTTAAGCATGATTTGTCATTTGTGCATGTGAAATGTCCATTTCATGCATGAATGAGTTTTGTTCTACACGTGAAACATCACCAATGACTATAATCACCGTGCAATGATTATAAACGGTCATATTATGTCTCCAACACCTATTTCACTCTATAAACTATAAATATAATACTCCAAATTTACTGTAACAAGAGATTAAGATTAGAAATTATTGAATTATGAGATTTTCATTCTTTATACTCTTATTACATGAAAATCATTATTCTTGAGCTAATATCATTTATATCTTCATCATTTGAGTATTAAAGCTTCATTGTACTCAACATTACTTTTAGAGAGAGTTTCAATTGAGTGATATACATATTCAAAATTATTATAAAGGTGAGGAAGAGATTTTTCTTATAATCAAGAGAGGTTATTATCTTGGAAAAAGAAGCTCACTAGTAAAGTGAGTTGCTATAAAGGCTCACAATTACCTACTTAAGCTTGTGTTATAGTGAAGAAATGAAGGTATGAAGAAAAGATGTTTCAGACATCTTCCAAGCTTCAACACTTAATCCCAACTCATCTAAAGCCTAAACCCTAGCACAATCAAGCTCTCAAAATGTCTTCAAGTGTGTAGAATGTGTTCCAAGTTGAGCTAGCAAGATATACACCTTAAGCCCAAACATTTTCAACTAAATAAAATGCAATGCTTTGCTAAGGGCAACAAAAATAGTGAATAAAGTCATGACTTTTGTGATGACTTTGACAAGTTTTTTGCACTCTTCCAATTGATGAAACTAATCATCCTTGCACTTGATTTTTTCATCTAAAAGCCTTTCAAAAGCATTATCAAGAGTCCAAAAATGTTTTCAATCAAACTTTAAACCAAAATAACACTTATTTAGTCGAAAAGTGTCAAATTAAAGTCAAGTGTGCAAACCCAAAGTGAGACACATATTTTCATAATTTGGACAATTAAAAGATATACGATTGTGTCAAAATATAATAATCTATAGAAAATATGCTGAATTGAACAAAATTCTAGAGGTTAACAGTATAACTATGAAAATCATAGTATTTAATTTGACTTTAGGCAACATTTTTAAAATTGTTGAATGTAAGTCATGATTCTAACCACTATTTCAACATTACTATAATGTTATGTCTTGCAAATATACATCTAATTTTGAAAGTAATTTTTGAATTAATTTAAGGAAAAGTACAAAAATTAGTCCTTATATTTTTATCGGGCTTTGCTTTAGTCTCTATAGTTTTTTTTAGTATTTTCAATCCTTATAGTTCTCATAATTTAACATTATTAAGGATCTAAGAAACAAACGTCACTTAATCTTGTTGAAACTATAGAAACTAAAAATACTAAAAAAAATACAAGGATTAAAAGCAAAACCTGATAAAACTTTAGCAACTAATAATTGTTCTTTCCCTTAATTTAATAAAAATATTGAATAAAGTAATAAGGATATGTTAAAATGAATAAAAAATGAAAGTAAATTATTTTTATATATAGGTAAACAACATGCAACAAGTCTTGCGAACAAGGAACATTTAAAAGTAATACTTATTTTTTAGTTAAAGGGCAAAAAATGCCTTGAAATTTTTTCTTGAGAAATGCCAGGTATTCTAAACTTTTTTTGGAGCAATTTTTTCCCAAAACTTTTAAAAAAGGAGTAATTTTGCCTTGCTGCTAGTGTTGATTGTGTGTTTAACTTTAACAGCCATGTGGCATTTAAAACAATAGGACTACACATAAGATTGCTAGATATTCTTCTCTAGAAGCTCCAACCTAAATCATGGAAGTTCCAACCCAAAAAAAAAATAGAGTGCTCTACCAAAACCTATTCTATAAAGACATATTCGGTGTAATTGGATGGATTCCTCCTATAAAAACCATGAATGCCCCTAAGGAGCTTTACAGTATTGCCAAGGCTCAAACACTTATTGATTTATTCAGTACAATTCCAAGTTGCTATTTTGCTATGGCATTCATTGACAAAATAAAAAGATTCAAAAGTCAATTGATGGGGTTCTTTTTCGTGACTGTGTTTATGCTTGCCCTGGCCATTCCTTTCCATCACTAGTCTCTTAAGCATAACCATTCAAGGAAGCAACAGGTAAGCTTTCGAATCAGGGTTTTTCTATTGAACCTTAATTTTGATTATTACAAAATAGAGAAGATTTTGTTCGACAAAAATTTAATGGTAATTAAGAGTAAAGGAACTCATATGCATTAAACTTTGTTTCCTAATTATTTTTTTATATTTATACACATACTAGTTTGCCTATACCAATATGAATCTCCTATATTTCCAAGATCTAATTCTATGAAATTATGTCTGAGTTAATTATTTGATTTTTTTTAGAATCTTTCTTAAGCTTAGTTTGTTTAATACTTTTTCATTTAAGAAGTTATTCACTTTTGTTTAATTGATCTTGCTTTTGAGGCATTAAACACTCTCTATTGTATAAAAGTCTTAGAAGGATTTTTATACTAGTATTTGTTTTTACCTATACAAAGTTCCCTTGTTCCCTTAGAAATTCAGTTACACTAGTACTATCTCTCTGTTTCTTGTATTATTATTTAT
Source organism: Prosopis cineraria (assembly GCF_029017545.1). Taxonomy (NCBI): domain Eukaryota; kingdom Viridiplantae; phylum Streptophyta; class Magnoliopsida; order Fabales; family Fabaceae; genus Prosopis; species Prosopis cineraria. The sequence continues at coordinate 60,201 of NW_026555427.1, forward strand.
ACAAGTAATAACACTCTTTGTACTAATATAATGGTCTTTGTCCCCTTGGAACTTAACTCATACCAATAGAGTGGCACTTGTTTTCTTAAGTTTTATATTATACCTATATTGTCTACTATTCTAGTACAAACATGATTGTTTAGATACAAGCCTCTCTTTTTAGGATATAGACTCCATTTATTCAAATATAGTGTATCTTTGATCATCATATTTTATGAAAAGCTATTCATATACAATTCATCTATACCCATACAATGACATAGCACTTGTTCTCAAAATATTCTTGCTTATATGGGTACAGTGAATGTTTATACTAGCATAAACATGAAAATTTGTGCTCTTTTTTGCATTCCAAAACATGTAAGCTTTTAGTCTCACTTGTTTCTTATCATTTCATATTCTAAGTATTATGTTATCATTTTTACCTATCTAGAAGTCTTTTAAACACAATCTCGAGTAGAATTAAATACTTATCTATTCTTAGAATTTTTCTTTATACCTATATTGCATTTAGCCCTATCAGTATTAACTTACTTATCATTTGTCAAAGCATCAAATACATATAGCCATTATTTTCATTACTTGTTGTGAGCTCTCAACTTTGCCATAAAGCATTGTGCCATTACCTTATTTTCGGAGAAACTTAAAAAAAAGAAGAAGAAGAAGATAAAGAGTCTAACAGCTAATTAAATGTGTCTAATGGATCGTTAATCATTTCCAACTATAAACAGGCACATTTATGAAGATAGATGTAGAAGAGTTATTGCATGATCTTAAGCATTCAATTTCTTACCTATCTTTTGTGATCATATTCATTTTTTATAAGCTTTGTTGATTGTATATTTCACTCTTAGAGAGAGTTTGCGATAGGACTAGTTCATTCTTGAACATACTCTACGTATCCTTGTTTTTCATACTTGAAATAGGGGACTTAAGCTTGGGGAGCTTAAGTGGGTTATCACATTACCTTTGTAAGGGAGAGTGATTCAAACTTGAAGTGTGATTTGTACTGAGGCAATCAAAAACCTAGATTCATCTTGGTAGAGTAAGTAAAGAAAATCTCAAGTGTAACTTGGGGACTGGACGTAGGCTCAAGTGGTTAGAGTTGAACTAAAATAACTACGCATGCAAAGGTTCTCTTCTTTACTCTTAATGTATTTGGTGATATCATTCCTAAATTTATCTCTTTTATTATGCAAATTTTGTTAAATTTTTTATAGTCCAATTTACTCCCCCTCTTGGACAATTTTTACATTTTCAAATCAAAATGAAAGGAAAAGGTGGAAATCAAAGCAAAACTCATAGTAGAATTTTCAACAATAGGTTGTGGGATTCAACCATTGATAAGAAATCAAAGAAAAAATCAAACCTTGACATGGTCCCTAGAGAACAACATGAGAGCCTAAAGCAAAAATCATAATTGAAATTTCAATGTCAATTTCCTTTAGAGATAACTTCTCTCCCTTGTAGCAGCTCATTCCTACCTCCTCAATTGGCTAATTTAGGTCTTTTAGAGGTGGAAAGACTAAAAGGACTCTCCAAAAGGACTTGTTGATTTCTACCATTCCCCTAGTGCTTGGAGTTCTTAAAATGGGTTCTCCTACTTCATTGCCCCCCACCCTTGGGATCAAAGGACGAGCCACCGATGTGCCCTCCATTCTTAATTAGATGAAAGAAGAAGGAAGAAGATTGAGAAGATCAACCCATTTTCAATAATTTTCCTAGCTCACAATCACATTGAGGAAGGAAGAAAATGGAGAAGAGGAAACGATTGAAGAAGTTTTAATGGCCATGTGCATATGTTTTATTTTTAATTTTTATAAACTAAATGCCACTTGGCTGCCAAGTGGCATAAAAGGTCAAACTCACAGTCAACTAATGATTAAACTTGACAATTGAGTAAAATTGCCTCATTTTTAAAAGTTCTAAAGCAAAATTGCTCCAAAAAAATTTAAGATGCTAGGCCTTTCAAGAAAAAGTTTTAGGATATTTTTTCCCTTTAACCCTTTATTTTTTGTTGCCTATTGAAGTTGGGAACAATTTTTAAATGTTGTGACAAGAGAAGTTTTAAAAGAAACAATCTTAATGTTGCATATTTTATAATTTTATTGCAATAGTTGAAAGGATAAATGAACAAATTGATCTCTAAACTATAGATCCAAAAACATCTAAAAGCCTAAACTCAGTTTTTGTGCAATGTTTTCTTTAACTTTTGAAAATAATAGAAAAGACATCAAAAATTACCAAAAAAAAAATACCCAACAATTAAAAACAAGAACAAGAAATTACAAGAAAGGACCAAGTAAATTTTTGGTCCTTTTCTATAATTGTTTAGGACCTTTTTGTTATTTTTTGGTCACCTAATAATCAAAGTTAATTTTTGTTAATAATAGGAGTCAAATTATACCTATTTTCAAAAATTAAAGAAAAATATTGTAGAAAATATAAGTTTAGAGTTCTAGACACTTCTAGATCTATAGTTTATGAACTAAGTTGCTCATTTATCCTAGTTGAAAATTGTTGCCTACTCCACTTTAGAGTACATTTTTCAATTGTTGCCAAATAATTTTTGCTTAAAGTAGGGATCAATAACAATACATGAAAATTGTTGCCTATTCCACTTCAGATTCATAAGTGAGATACATAAATTTATAAAACTATTTATTTATTTTCAATTGACTTTCCATTGATTCATAAGTAATATTACTTAAATTCACAGTTAGCTTTACTTAAATTTATGAGTGACATTCCATTGATTATTTTAATAATTATTTATTTTTTAATTACAAATAAAGACTCAGTACTTCCATGACCAAAAAAAAAATAATGGAATAAACATACTTTACTTGATTAATAAATTAATAATTAATAGAAGTAATTTTTTTTATTGTGGTATGAGCAATGGAATGAACGTACTTTATTTGATAGTAATAGAAATAATTAAATAGTGATATAAATTCTTTTTAAGTTTGCATGACCACAATTAAAAATATTAGTTTTAATGTTTGAAAGGATTTATAAAAACATATCTGAAAGTAATTTAACTAATAATAATGATGAGTGGTTATGAAAAATTTAAAATTTTAAACCTACTTTTTCATGAGCGTATCCAAATATGGACACGAAGAAGCCAAAATTTTAAAAAATATATGTAGCAGAAATTTTGTATGAATATACTGGATATGCATAACACTTATATTTTGGCCCAAAAAAAAAAGTATAACACTTATATAATATAAAAGAAAATTTAAAATTTATGATCGATGACCTCAAAATGGGCGGGAAAAAAAAATCTCCCATCCTTTCACCGCTATTAGTATTATGATAAGAGGGGGAAAAAAGGCAAGAGAACCAACCGTGTTAATCTTAGTGAAAAACTGCAATTACATGAATATGAGATTTTAAATTTGAGTCCATATAAATAAAAAAAAATGTTTTTAAGAGAATTAATTTTAATTTGACCGAACGATATGCTCGAGTCGAATCTAAACAAAACAAGTGGATACTTTTTTAATATATATATATATATATATACATATATCCCACTGACTTTTGAACCTACAAAAAGGTGTATTGACTTTTGAACCTTTATTTAATTTCCTTCTTCATTTCTTAAAGAATTAATAAAATTAAAATCGGGGGAAAAAACGAACATGTAAAAACAAAAGAGGCAGTTGCGCTGTCCCCAGTTAACATGAACAACATTGTTCACTTGCTTGATTTAGAAAGACAGGGAACGGTTAATTCGAGTGCAATCTTTTTACGTTCAGAAAAAAATTAATTTATTAATAACTATTTAAAAAATTCTATACAAATTCCTTGGGAGAAAAAGTAATATTTAGTTAAAAATACTAATATTTAATTAGAGATAAAAATAGAAATATTGACTATCAAAACAACAAAACTGGCTGCAATTTAGAAAGAAAGAAACAACACAATAACTGCCCTGGGCTTCATTCCTATTTGTATACTATACCTTCTATTTCTATTATAAGGCGTTAGGTTAAAGTTTATTTCTATCCTTGAAGTATTCTTTTAAAAACATCCAGTATCTAAAATTAATTTTAGATACATTCTTCTCATTAAACCTCAAGATCGAATCATTCTTGACATTACTTTAAGTTTGACTATTGCATGTGGATGTGCACCAAATTGCTTGACTTTTTTTTTTTTTTTTGCCAGCATGTCAAGAGAGAATTTGGTCCACATGATCATTTAAGTGCCAAACTTAATCTTAGTTAATTGCAAGGGCAAAAATGATCTGGTTTTAAGGGTTTAAGGAGAACAACATATTAAAGTTGAATTTATGACATTTGGTGATTCTAAGTGTATGGTTCAAAGACAAAAATAAAATTTAACCCTAAAACATTTTCAACTATTTCTATTATAACTCATTAAATTAAATGCCTTTAAAGAAAAAAATTTCAATTTTACTTTTTTTTAAATAAAAATATACAATATATGTTAAGCCATAAAATTAAATTTATAATAAGAATAAAATTAAAAATAATAATGAATAACTTTCATGTATTGAATTAGAAAAAATGATAGTTAAGTCCTAAAAAGTTAGATTTATAACAATTAGATTTTTGGCAAAAATTTTTTAAAAATTAATTATAAATATAAATTCACACGGTTACAAATTAAAAATCATATTACAATGTAAGAGTTATATGAGTATTTAAATATTTATTTATAATTAAAACTTTTAAATTTATAATTATCTGGATCGATATTTTAATTTATTTTTTAAAAAAATTATTAGGAATTTAATTGTTATTGATTTCAAGTTCTTAACCCAAACTATAATTGTTTTGTAAATTGGACTTGGCTTTGCTCTTCTTACCTCCTACACCTCCATAGCTCTGCTACATTTTAGAGAAAATCTAAACTTTTTAAATTTTATCTTGACAGTTCATATTTAATATTTTAATTTTAATTTTATATTTATTAAAATAAAAAATTTATATGAATGAGCCAAATTTATATGGATGATTTATATTTAAATTTGATCACCGATTTAAATAGTTTATATTTAATATGGATGGTCCATGTTTACAAAAAAATTTAATAAATCTCATCTGTAGTCTGAACAGTTTAAGGTTCAATATCGATGATCCAAATTTAAAAAAAATAAATTAATAAATACGATCACTAGTTTGAACAGTTTAGGTTTAATATAAATGGTTTGAATTTAATATTACAAATTATAAAAAAAATTTAATATTAAATCTACACTATCTAAAATATATTTAAATAGTCAATTAATAAAAATTATAAAAAAATTTAATATTAAATTTAAATTATTTATATTAAATGTGGATTGTTCAAACTAGCGATCAAATTTAATAAAAAAATTTTATTTTAGTAAATATAAAATAAAAATAAAAATTAAAACAATAAATCTGAACCAATTTGAACGGTTCAGATTTTCTTTAAAATGTAGTGGAGCTATGGACGTGCGTGGGTAAAAGGAGCGGTGCTGAGTCCCTGTAAATTATGTGCACCCAGAAAAACAATTTAAATTCGAAGTGATCCCCTCGGAAAAGTCAGTTCCCTAGTAGACCCTAGATCAATTGCTTTGTGATAAAGACGTTCTCTTTTTCTTTTTCTCTCTTACTCGGTAAGGAAAATCAAAAATGGACTTTTCTTTGCTTCCTTGCCCAGAGACTCGTATTTATGATTCCACCAAGCTTTGGCCATTCAGAAACAAATCGTTTTCAAATTTCCAGTCTCAGTGTATTAGACTCGAAAGTTGAAATTCCTGTGCTTAGTCTTCCTTGTAACCACATTTCTTTAACAACCGTCACTTCCAATACTTAGAACACGCTTCCAAGGCAACATGACCCACCTACTGTACTCGTGTCTCATCCCCAATGACCAGTTGAACGTGCTTGTTGAACTACTCCGACTTGTGAAATGTAAAGAAAGTGTGTTCTCTTAATGGGTTCGTCTTTCTAATTCGGGATTTGAAATTAAATTTAAGCTGCTTAGAAACCTCAGGTTTTTTGGGATCAAGGGTTCTAAGTGGCCCCTTTTGATCCCATCCCCGAAAATTCCCAGTTTTCTCTGATCTAAGTAAACCGACGACGCCAAATTCTGGCACCTCTGCTACTTCTTTCACAATGGAAGTGGATAATTCTTCGAATTTTGAACCCGCTGTTAATTCACCGTCAGTCAGAAGCGCCATGTCCTTTCAGTCTAGGGGCTCCAGTAGGAATTTGACCCGAGAAGTGAATTTGGGGCTTCCGGATGCCAAGCATGAGCGGTATGGTTCGAAGGGAGCAGATTCTGAAGTACTCAGTACGTCCAAGAAGGAAATCAGCGATGTGGATGCGAGGTTAGTTTATATAAATGATCCTGTGAGTACGAATGAGAAGGGTCGGTTTTCAGGAAATTCGATTCGTACTGCGAAATACTCTATCATCACCTTTTTGCCCAAGAATTTGTTTGAACAATTCCGTAGAGTTGCTTACTTTTATTTTCTTATAATTGCCATACTTAATCAGCTCCCTCAGATTGCCGTTTTTGGGATTGGGGTTTCTTTTTTGCCGTTAACCTTTGTCCTGGTAGTTTCGGCTTTGAAGGATGCATATGAGGACTGGAGGCGGCATCAGTCTGACAAGATTGAGAATAACAGGTCAGCATTGGTTTTGGTTGATGATAATTTCCAAAGGAAAATATATAAGGACATTAGAGTTGGTGAAGTGATTAAAATCCATGCAAATAAAACCATTCCCTGTGATATGGTGCTGCTGTCAACCAGTGATCCTACAGGAGTTGCATATGTTCAGACTGCTAATTTAGATGGAGAGTCAAATTTGAAGACTCGGTATGCAAAACCTGAGACCATATCACTGTTGCCTGAAAAGGAGAGGATTAATGGGTTAATTAAGTGTGAGAAACCCAATAGGAACATTTATGGGTTTCAGGGTAGCATGGAAATTGATGGAAAGCGATTGTCACTTGGATCATCTAATATTGTTCTCCGAGGCTGTGAAATCAAGAATACCGATTGGGCAATTGGTGTTGCTGTATATTGTGGCCAAGAAACTAAAGCAATGCTCAATAGCGCAGGGGCTCCATCAAAGAGGAGTCGGCTGGAGACTCGTATGAACAAGGAGATCATCCTGATCTCTTGCTTTCTTGTAACTTTGTGTGCAGTTATCTCTGTTTGTACTGCTTTTTGGTTAAAGCGCTACAAATATGAATTGGATCTCTTGCCCTATTATCGGAAACTAGATGTTTCAAGTGGAAAAGCAAAAAGCTATAAATATTCTGGATGGGGGTTGGAGATACTGATCGCATTCCTCATGTCAGTTATAGTGTTCCAAGTCATGATTCCCATATCATTGTACATTTCCATGGAGCTTGTCCGGATTGGTCAGGCCTACTTCATGACCAGAGACACCAAAATGTATGATGAGGCATCAAATTCCAGATTTCAGTGTCGAGCTTTAAATATAAATGAAGACTTGGGACAAATTAAATATATTTTTTCAGACAAAACTGGCACACTTACTGAGAACAAGATGGAATTTCAATGTGCAAGCATCTGGGGGGTTGATTACAGCTCTCAAAATGCCGATCTGGAGAATGAGCCTGTCCAAGGTGTGATTTCATCTTCAAATGGTTGTCAGTTCTTAAGAAATTATAGGTCAACTTTTGCACATCTGACCTTGTAATATAAGTGACATCGCTTGCTTTTTTTGTGGTTTGCTTTTGTCAGTTGATGGAAAGATATTGAAGCCTAAAATGAAGGTGAAAGTTGATCCAAAGCTTTTGCATTTAACAAGAGGTGGATTCAAAAACAAGGAGGGAAAACATATTTGTGAATTCTTCCTTGTGTTGGCAGCCTGCAATACTATTGTGCCTCTTCTTCTCGACACATCTGATCCTGCAGTCAAATTGATTGATTACCAAGGCGAATCACCAGATGAACAAGCACTGGCATATGGTGCTGCCGCCTATGGTTTTACACTCATAGAACGAACTTCAGGGTATATAGTTATTGATATTCAAGGAGAAAGACAAAGGTAAGTTCAATTGCCTTTCCCCCAATCTTAGTCTAAGCTTTAGATTTATACTGATAACCAGGAACGTTAAATGTTTGGGGTACGGTATCCATAATGTTCAAGCAGTTGTGATTCTTGATTTACCATGATAACTGGAACCAATTAGTTTTCATTTATTATTATGTAAGAGTGTCTACAAAATGTTTCCTTGGGTGTATTATTTATTTAATTGCCCATATTGCTTGCTTATTGTATAACTGTCTGTGAGCCTTGTTTTAGTTTTTCTCCTCCTCCTAACCTAGCTTTTTAGTGACTGGATTTATCTGATGTTCATGATGTTGGTGCAGGTTTAATGTCTTGGGTTTGCATGAATTTGATAGTGACCGGAAGAGGATGTCTGTTATATTGGGGTTCCCTGACAACTCTGTGAAAGTTTTTGTCAAAGGCGCTGATATGTCAATGTTTAGTGTGATAGATAAATCATCGAGCACAGATATAATACGTGCAACTGAAACCCATCTTCACTCTTATTCCTCCCTTGGTTTGAGAACCCTTGTCATTGGGATGCGGGAATTGAATCCTTCAGAATTTGAGGAATGGCATTTTGCCTTTGAGGAAGCTAGCAATGCTCTGGGTGGTAGGGCTGCTTTGCTTCGCAGGGTTTCCAGCAGTGTGGAAAACAATCTCTGCATATTAGGTGCATCTGCTATTGAAGATAAGCTGCAGCAAGGGGTGCCTGAATCCATTGAATCTCTGAGGACAGCAGGTATCAAGATATGGGTGTTGACTGGTGACAAACAGGAAACTGCCATATCAATTGCTTACTCCTCAAAGCTCCTAACAGGTGATATGACTCGAATTGTAATTAATAGCAATGATAGAGAGTCATGTAGCAGGCATTTACATGATGCCCAACGCATGACCATCTCCGGGGTTGCTAACAACATTGGAAGAATTATTGAACCTGTAACAAATCAAATAGCATTAATCATTGATGGTACCAGCCTTGTATACATTCTTGAAAGTGAAAACACTGAACTCGAAGAACAGGTTAGTGCTGTTAAATTTGACATGGTGTCTAAACCGCAGTTTGGTTTTGTTTAATGTGCTCATTTAACTTGCTGCTACTAATTCCAGCTTTTTCAACTTGCGGGTGAATGTTCTGTGGTTCTTTGCTGTCGAGTAGCTCCACTACAAAAGGCTGGGATTGTGTCCCTTGTGAAGAAGAGGACCTCTGACATGACACTAGCCATTGGAGATGGTAGGAACCCAATTTGTTGACTTTTTTCACATTGTCACTTGCCTACAAAAAAGAAGGATTAAAAATGGGGAAAAAGTCACTGATAGATGATGAAAGATCATTTGTTCATCCCTTGTTCATATTTCTCCTAATATTGCAAAATTTTATCCATGTGATTCAGGTGCTAATGATGTCTCAATGATCCAAATGGCTGATGTTGGAGTGGGTATCAGTGGACAGGAGGGTCGGCAAGCTGTAATGGCATCAGATTTTGCAATGGGACAATTTAGGTTTCTTGTTCCTCTCTTACTGGTTCATGGCCATTGGAATTATCAACGGCTGGGTTACATGGTGCTATACAATTTGTACAGGAATGCTATCATTGTTCTTGTCCTATTTTGGTGAGTAAGACTCTGGAAAACACAAGTATATGGATGCTTTAACCATGTAATTTTTCAAATCTAGCTTGCCAAGAACCCTATAATGTTTTCTAATCTGGAATGCCATGAACCCCATGCTGATTTGGATTTTCTATTCTTTTTGGTTGTTAAGATGTTTACTGCCAAATTTTGTTTTGTCTTCCAGGTATGTGCTTTTCACTGCCTTCACTTTGACAACTGCTATAACTGAATGGAGCAGTTTGTTATATTCTGTAGTTTACACTTCATTCCCGACTATAATTGTTGGTATTCTTGACAAAGATCTTAGTAAAAAGACTCTCCTGAAGTACCCTCAGCTTTATGGAGCTGGGCAGAGAAATGAGGCCTATAATGAACATTTATTTTGGTTGACAATGGCTGATACTTTGTGGCAAAGTATCGCTGTGTTCTTTGTTCCTCTCTTTGCCTATTGGGGAAGCACCGTCGATGTATCAAGCATTGGAGATCTTTGGACTCTTTCAGTGGTTATTTTGGTTAATTTACACTTGGCTATGGATGTCATCAGGTGGACTTGGATTACTCATGCAGCCATTTGGGGTTCTGTTATTGCAACCTTCATTTCTGTCATGATCATTGATGCTCTACCCACATTTCCTGGTTACTGGTAAGCTCTCTTTCTTTACCTCATTCTCTGTTTATTTTGTTATGCAACTATTTGTTCCTAAATTGTTACTGGTATGATTGCTCTGCTTTATACATTATCTACCAATTCTGGCATGACCTATTTTGTTGTGGAGTTTAATTACATTTGTTCCAGTTTTCATGCGTTATAGCATCCCACTGGCATAGGCTTACAGCAAAGTGATGATTAGAGGCAAAACTGACGAAAATATGGAATATATAATATAATTTGCTGCTGATTTCTCAATAGTATTTTATGAGGAAAGAATCTTAAATAACTTTTACCCAAAATGTCAGGATTTCAGATTAAAAAAAGGGGGAAAACTCTTGAAAACAAAATGTTCAAAAGCCCAAGGCAATTGATTCTCGCAGTCCCTTTTTTACCTGCTCAGCGAAGCCTGCCACTAATATGTCAAGAGCAGTGAACGCTTTGAATGGAGGTTTAACAGGCTTAAATTTGCTTGCATGCAGTAAATTCTACTAAAGAGGGGATTCAAATGATACTAGTGTTTCATGCATATACTGTAAATTAAATGCTTCCATCACCAGTGTTTCATGCTTTTGCATGTATGGAAACCAAGTTATTCAGCCTACCAAGCTAATTATTTGTTGCCATTGATTCACCTTGCCTTCTTAACATTGATTAGCCTGTGCTTTCTAATACTGCCCATGAAACTTTGGCAGGGCCATCTTTCATGTCGCGGGAACACGTTTGTTCTGGTTATGTTTGCTTGGATCCATTGTGGGCGCTTTGCTTCCTCGGTTTGTTGTAAAAATTGTGCATCAGCATTTTTGCCCAAACGATATTCAAATTTCAAGAGAAGTCGAAAAGAAGTTTGTGAATACAACAAGAGTTGGTGGTGGTGGGCAGATAGAAATGCATGCTATTGCAGATGATCCAACTAGATAAGTTTGTCTCCTTTCTTCCTTGTATTCTTTTGTAGAGTCATACATACATACATACATGCATAGATATATATATATATATATATATGCATACACTTACTTTTGGCTGCTTCAGAAAGACTCTGTTGGTTGCCTGATTTATTGTTTGCTATCCAAAGGAGAGTTTTTATTCACTGTAGAGGTTTGTCCCTGTTCTATGATTTTGTATCGGATGTTGTAGGCGTGCAGAAATAGAAGAAATTTTTCATGGTGTAAGGCTTTTGGGCCTAGAATGGTCTGAACTTGGTCATTTCTCACAGATTAACTCGTTCTTAGTACTTGAATTAGCTCCACGTAGCTATGTATATGTAATTTTTTTTTTTTTTTTATTATCAAGAGTTAAACAGCGTTGGCTTCTTGATCAAAGTATGACTTTTACTCCAGCCCTATTGAGTTCATTTCTGGATAAAGGCAATTCATCATCTTTAATTATTTATGTTGTTATTATTTAGAGTTATGTTTTTTATTCTTTGTTCTGATAGAATAATATAACTTTTAGTTCTCTATGTTTGTATCAATTATTAATTCAGTCCTTCAAGTTTAATTTTTATCAAGTTAGTTTTTTAAGTTTATTTTAATTATCAATTTGATCCTTATTATTTTAAAAAAGAACGGTTATACTATTAATGGATAATAGAATATTGATTGCAGCCAAACAAATGAATGAAAACAAGTATAATTATTTAGGTATGAAAAAGCATATTCTAAAATTTTTAAAAACAAAAGAACAAAACATGATAAGAGAAATTATATTAATAAAAATTAAATTAATTTAAAAGTTAATTTGTTCTCGTTTAACTGCATATGCATTGTCAAGTTAACAATGTATTTTACATTTTAAATTATTAAGTTAATTTATGTTTTAAAATTTAAAAGAAAATTATAAAGGATCAAATCGAAGATTGAAATAAATTTAAAAGATTAAAAATTTTATTTTTTTTTTCTTTTTGTTACTGTTGTATTTTTTGTACCCATGCTAGACTTGGCTGGTGAATCTGTCTTTGCTGTTTGGGCAACGTTGGTTATGCTTCTGAATATATTGACAAGAGGCCTAAATTCAGGAAGATAATACTGATAGGGCAAGTCTTGAACAGCGATTATCAGCATCATGGATGTCAATACAAAATACAAAATATGTATAATAAATTATTCTTTTGATCCTATTTAAAAGACTATACCTGAGGATCATTAATACATCATTTAAAAAATTTAACGGAACATTTATAATTTATTTATAAAAGTATTTTTGTCTCTTTTACTTTTTGCTTGAAAATGATTTTAATTTAATTAAAGATAATTTTGAAAGTTTGTTAAAAAAAAGTTTCTATTTAACTAATTTTATTAATCTTACAAATTTGAAAATGATTTATAAAAATCAAATAAAGTATTTAGAAGTTGTAAATAGTATAGTTCTTATCATGCATACAAAGCATGCGGTTAATTCCATTTTCGCAGCCGCAAAGTCACCTGTTCGAAAAGCATACGGTTAATTCTGTCTCTAAAATTATCATAACACTTTAAATATTCCTTTATCATTTCCAAATTAAAATATGATAGGGTCTCAATCATCTCCACCACAATGTCGCTATTAATATTGATCAATATATACATATATATATATATATATATATAATCAATAATTTTTTTGGCCAAGAATATAGTCAATAATCAAATGTTCATAAGTGTAGAATCGTATTGCTGCCACTACTCACTTTGTTAAAAAATATAAAGTATTTTTAATTAAATTTTACCTTTAATAAAATGATTATTTATTTTTAAATTAATACTATCTTTTCATATTTAGCTTTATGTAATAGGACATTTTACTCTAAAATAAATATAAAGTGATTATTTAATGAGGGCATTTTTTTACCTTAAAATATTAAAAATGTCTTATATTTTTTAAAAGTCAACCCCTTAAAACAGAATGAGTATTTAAATTTCTGAACGATAAAATTTTAACAACCACCAATAAGGGATGTTTTTGACATTTTAGACCGTAGATAATTGTATATATAAATAATAATTAAAAACATTTTTTGCAATGAATAATCGTTAGATACTCAAATTGATTTTTTTAATTTTTTGGCCAACAAATTGAATGTATAAAACTCTTACAATTTTATTTCTAACTTCCCCTATCAAAATAATCATCCTGATTTGCTTTGATTATACGGTCATAAAATATGATTTTTTTTAAAAAAAAAACAAATGACTTGAGTCTTCCATTAAATAACGTGATTAATCTCTAATCCATAACAAATCCATAATTATATAATGATATTGACGGGTGATGATGCTCTCATCTTCCCTTCCCATTTTTCCCCCTCCTCTTCCTAATTTTTTAATTCTTCTTTTTAAATTTTAGCAGTATGAATTTTAATATTTTGTATTTTCTTATAATTTAACATGGCAATAATAATTTTATACGAGATCAAATCTACACAATCTAAATTTTGATATAATGGCTAAAAAAGAGAAAAGAAGAGACGAGGATGAAAAAGGAAAAGGAGAGAATCCTCACCTGATATTGGCAAGCACAGAAACTCACTACATCTCGCTTTAGTGCTCACGAGGAACTGAGCATTATCCTTTTAATGAGATTTATACAATTTATATCTAAAGTTTTAATTTTTATTTCATATTTATTAAAATAAAAATTTATATTTAATAAAAAATGTAAGACATTTTAAGCAAATATCATTCTCAATAAATTAGTTAACTGTCTTTAAACTAATAACATTTTTTTTATATATACACTTATTTAATAAGATATTTTACTTAAAAATAAATACAAAATGCTTCGTTCAGTCAAAAAATATAAAATAATTTATTTTGAAAGATATTTTTGGAAAAAAGAACACATTAATATACCTTAAAAATACTAAAACTATCTTATATTTTTTTGTCCAGCCTCTCAAAAAATACATTTATAAATTTGAATATTTCAATTTAATTTTAAAAATATTTATAATTTTTATAAATTAACTATTTAAATGTACCACTTAATATTAAATTTTTTAATAATTTTATAAATTTTTTTTTGGTAAATATAAGATTAAAAATAAAGATAATCTTTCGACTGATTTCCAAAAAAAATATTTTTTAAAAAAATTATAAATAAAAATTTAAATCTAATCCGTTCAAAATAAATTCAAATAGCCAATCAATTTATGAAAATTAATAAAAAAAAATTCATATGAGAAATGATGAGTACTGAAGCTGGACCCACCCCACACACAAAATATCAAACCCTACCAGAAATATCTGAAGAACAAATTAAAAGAGTTTTAACATTCAACTACCCAAATATATATATATATATATTGTGAGAGAAGCAACAAGTCAGGAACCTTCGGATGTCAGTAATTAGTGTGACCACGTACGAATATTAGTTCCTTGCGGAAGAAAAACCGATTCTGAGCTCCAAGTCGAGGCCATGATCTTCACTACTGAATCTGCCGGAGGCTGCTGCGTATATTATTGTCTTCCATGCGAGACTTCTTGAGTCTACCCTCACAATAATCATATCCCAACACATCTTCTGGATCATAATTCACAGGAAAGTTCAAATCAAAAGCATGTTGACGACCATCATCATCACTATTATAAAATTCAGACTTGAAATATCAGACCGCTCAATATTAAGCTGCAACTTCAAATCAGCAGCATCATCATCATCCTCTCCTTCTGGATTTTCACTACTGTTTTTCTTTTGTCTTTGACCTAATTCGTCTTCTTCTTGTAAGGCTTTTGATGGTGATGAATCAAGGACAAAGTAGTAACCATCATCATTATCCGAATTTCTAGGATTATTATTGGCAGTAACATTCAAACGTGCATTGGACTGATCAGTATTCTCATCATCCATGGCGTCAGTGGTTTCCTCTCCATTTTGTCCTCGACCTTCTTCATCTCCTTCTTGCTTGCACGATCGCCCTGATATCGGTCGGAGTTTTGTGTCATGGCTTTGAACGATGAATCAAGGAGAACTTCGTCGGAAAAGTCCATGGCGCCAGTACTGGTGTGAGGTGCTAGGGTTAGTGAGAAGAGAGTGAAGGATTTTTGCGGCTTGAAAAGGAGGATGATGCATATAAGTATGAATATTTGGAAAAATATATCTGCAGCTCCTTATAGTTTCATTAAATTGTAAATTAGGTCCTCACAGTTTATTCTATTTTAATTGAGTCCTTATAATATAACTAATTAAAATTTTTATCCTTGAAAATTAAAATCCTTAAATTTTTCCTTTAAAAAACAAAATTAAGAAATTTTATATTGTTTTTTTAAATGATTATATTACTTTAGAATTAATTACATAATTTTTTATAAATCAAAATTTATATATATTACGTTGTCTTCTAAATATTTTTTATACATGCAAAATTTTCATAAAAATTATGATAAAAATATATATAGTGGATTAAATCAAATTTTCTTTTTCAATTTTGGCTAAAGTATTACATTAAACTTTCTGCAAACTCCAAAAGTATTTTTGACTTGTAAAATTTAATAATTCATTATTAATTTTAACTTTTGATCACATATATATATAATAGATAAAATTATAAGGGTTTGATTAAAACAATTAAACTGTAAAGATCTAATTTAAAATTGAGTGAAATTGTAAGGATCTACTAGCATGTTTTCCCTAAATAATTTTTCTCATTTTCTTGTTATTATCGTTAGATCAAACTTTTCAATGGATCTTATTTAATTTTTAAT
>NW_026555428.1:0-76115 GCF_029017545.1 Prosopis cineraria
TTCTCAGAAAAAGTTAGTTGGAACTTTAACCCCTTAAAAATTTTTACATATAAGCCTAACTGCTCCACGGTTTCAGTTTGGTTTCTTAATTTGAAAAAATATCTTTTTATTTTTTAATATTGATATGATTAATTTTAAATGATTATTTTTGTTCCAATCAATGTTACTTTGAAAAATTAAACTTATTTAATATGTCAATATTAAGGTCAATGTAGGAATTTCTTATTGATAAAATTAAACTAACAATGGTAGGTTAAAAGACTAAAAAGATACCTTATAGAATTAAGAAATTAAAATCAAATTTTATTTTAAGTTAAAGGATTAAGAATATTCTTTAACTATTATAAAACTATTTAATGTTGTCGCATATTTTAGATAGGGGGGGTTTAGAATATACTCTATATTATATATAATATGAAAGGAGCTAGTATCTAATATTTGAATGCGAAAACATGCATGCATCAACCTCTATAAGTTTTCCTTTTGCGTGAAAAAGCTTAGTAATACAATCCTCACACGCACGCGAATGTGAGGTGCAGATCAGAAGATGACGAACTCGTTTCACTTTCAGATCAGATGAGGAACTCGTTTAGGACACGTAGCTACAATCATTTTTTTTTTTTGGGCCTTTGGAAACATTGACACGACGAGTGGTGTGGTGAAACCACCTTATCCTCGAGGGAGGGCTTGGCCCAGGTTCTGCCCCTCAATGGTAGTAGGATAATTTAAGTTTTCTTTGCCTCATCATGAATTTTTAATATAGTTGATAACCCAACAACTTCAGCTTGTGTGTTTGTTGTCTGATTCCTCTCCACAGACCCAAAACGTACAAGGATCTACTAGCACTATAAAAAAAAATGATTTTTGATGGCAAAAAAAAGTCACTGCTAAAAGTTTTTAGTGATGACTTTTTGCTACCAATGAGTTGTCACCAAAAGTTTGGGTGCTAATAGTTTTTTACAGCAACAAACATAATCGCCACCCAAAGTATACCATTAGTGGAGACAATTATCGTCACCCAAAGTTTTTTGTTGCTAAAAGTTTACCTTTGGCGATGAAAATTGTCGCATTAAAGGTATACTTTTAGAGACGACTATGTTTATTGTAGCAAAAAATTATTAGTGACTAGACTTTTAGTGACGAAAAGTTGTCGCTAAAGGGTCGCTATCAAAGGTTGATCATAGCATGTAAGGTTTAGAAACTTTGTGCATAGCATGTGATCATATTACCATGGCCTTCCCAGTAGAAGGTGGCATGCATTCATGGGAACAACATTACACAAAACTTCATTACAATATTGGTTCCCAATAGAAAAGATCACAAGGCATTGTTTAGAAACTTGTACCTCATTCCCCTTATTGAGCTGATAAAGCTTGTAAGGTTGCGGGATGATCTTGTGTTGGCAACTTCAATTTCTTCACCATGTAGTCAAATACTACATTTTCACAGCTTCCATTGTCAATGATGACATTATAAACTTTTCCTTGGGCCGTGCAACGAGTGTAAAAAATGTTGTGTCATAGCCAAAGTTCTTCTTTGACTATAGTTGTATGCAAACTTTGTCTAGCACCAATGCTTTTCTTGATTAGCAAGCGTGACTTCCTTGTCATATACTATATCAGTACTATAAAACTTAGTCCTCATCTTCTTTAGGTGCTTCATACTCTTGCTTCCCTAATGGTGACAACCCTCTGATAGGATAATCTACTGCAATGTGGCCAAATCCTTGGCATTTAAAGCATTTGATTGCTTTATAGCCAGATTCCTTAGTAGCATTGGGTGATGGTTTGCGTATAGTGCAAGATTGCAGCTTGTTTAAGGAGTTGGTCTGCTGAAATTTTGCTTTATGAGCTTTTGGATAACCCCTCAAGGAAGAATGCTGCTGAAAGAGGATCTCTTAGGCGTTTGCTTCTCAACATGCATGGCTAGACAGATAAAATCATTCAAGGTCCAATATTACTGAAGCTGGACTGGACAACTGATATTTGTGTTTAAGTCTACAAGGTACCAAGCTATTGTTTGCTTCTCCTTCTCCTGAATGTCACACTTCATCATGAGTTGTTCAAATTCTCTAATATATTCTTCTACAGATAAAGACTTCTGTTGAATATTTTGCAGCTAGATAAAGTTATCTTAGTGGTAATGATCTGGCAGAAATTTTCTGGTGAGTCGGCATCTTGTTTTCTCCCAGGTCTCAATATTGTGCTTTCCCTCATGTTCTCACTTTTGTCTGAGGTTTCCCACCAAATGGAAGCATGTTTCTTGAGTTTGAGGGTGATAATTTTGACTTTTCTGTACATCTGAAATCTCCTTGTATTCGAATACTCGTTCAACAGTTTAAAGCCGGTCTATAAACTTGTTTGGTTGGAGTCTTCCCTCGAATTCAGGAATGTCTACCTTGATATCATTAGGGCAGAATTATTGTTGTCGTGGACAGCGGCGGTTATCAATAGATGACGAACTGCTACTTCTTGAATCTTCTTCTAGGTTTTCTCTGTTATTGTTTAATAGAGTTCACTGCATTTTCATAGTGGCTTCCAACTCTTATATCCTACATCTCCTCTCTTCCATCTCAACCTCGTACACATGCCTGCATCTTGGAGGCATTTTGATAGGTGTCAAGGCTAGGGATATTGGAAAGATTGAAGTGCAAAATGGAAATGTTGAAGGATATAGGGGTAGAATGGGAATTTTGGAAAGTGTAAGGGCAAAATGGGAATTTTGAAAAGTCTAAGGGTAAAAATGGAAATTTTAAAAGCATAGAGTTAAAGTGTAATTTATGCAAATTATAGGGGTCAAAAATGAAATTTAGGTCAAATTAAGGGAAAAATGTAATTTCAAGAAATATTTAGGTCAAAATAAATTTTTAAAAACTTTTAGGGTCAATATGAAATTTCAAAAAGTTTAGGGGTTAATATGAAAATATGAAAAGATTTAGGGTAAGAATATAATTTTAGAAAATATGGCTAACTAGGGTAGGGTGACGTAATGAATATGACACGTCCCACGTGGTGGTTCTTGACTGGATGACCATTGTTGACTAGTCAAGACGATGACTTGGCGAATAATGTCATCATCTTCCTCCATAAGGCGTGTGGCTACACGTGTACCAGCGATAAGGTGTATGGAGTTTTAGTGGTGGCACATGACGGCATTAGGTGATGTTCCGGTGACGAGGAAACTCTTGTCCCATATTTTTGAACCTCCTAAGCACGATGGTGATATCAATTTTTAGAAAAAACGTTCGAGATGCAAGATTCGAGTAAGTCAAGGACTCTTTCTGTGAGCTTCTCTCCTCTCTCACATAGTTCCTCAACTCTACCTCACTCTTTCGCTCTCTGAACTAGGGTATAATACCAACATGACACAGAAACCAAATAAAAAGAGAAAAGTTTGATTTTTATTTCTAGTCTAAACAGACTCATACAATAAAGCTAGTCTTATTTATAGTGCTAGAACTCTGAACAAAACAGGCAAGCAAATAAGACATTACAATTGCTAGACATTTTTCTGGCTTAATGAAGTTGTAAATAGAACAACATTTTTGCTTCATTTCTGTAAGTCTCATGTGTCCGTTTTGTGTTTGTTTGAGTCCGTTGCAAAAAGTTATTTTTTTAAAAAAAAAGAGTCATCTATGTATTGTGAAATATACCCAAGTCATGATTTAAACCCATGACCTCCACCTTCTAAATCTTAAGTCTTACTTTTTTGCCAGTTGAATTGAAATGTACCTACAATTATTATATGTAAAATTAGATAAATATATATATATATATATTATTTAATACATATGCAGATATTAAATAATATATTATTAAAAATATATACATATATGTGTGTGTGTATATATATTTTATTTTATTTTATTTTATTAATATGATAAAATAATTTACATGAGTGTGTCTATATATATATATATATATATGATATTTTTTAATAAAATATTTTGTTGTTGTAGAAAATATTATTTTTGTTAGAAGAATGAACTTAAAATATAATAATATTTAAATATTAAGTAATTTTCTTATAAACATTTTTACCAAATTTAAATTTTATTTTTATTTTTAAATAAAAATAATTAAGTATATAATTTATTCATAAGTATGTATTATATTAGTTTAAGTTAAATATCTTTTACTTTTTTTTCTATATTTTTCTGAAAAATTAATAAATAAATGATTAAACTATTATCTTCTTCTAAGTTAAATTCTTCCCCTTCTTTTATTAAAAATAAATTTTTATCTATAATTTTTCAATTATCTTAAAAATATTTTAATGAAAAATTCATTTTAATCACATAAATTTTGTTAATAGTCATTTTGAATAATTATTCTTTGTCATCTTTCAGGTAGGAAATCAGTGGACATGTGATAAACTAAAAGTAGATGCTAAAAAAATTTAAATTATAAATCTAAGTGGGTATTTTATAATTAAAATAGAAAAAAATATGTCTTAACTCAATGTAGATTAGTTTGAATTTTCATTAAAGTCTCTTTAATAGAGTCAATCTTAAGATAATAGGAATATTTTTGGTAACTTTACAATTTAAAATAAATAAACTTTAATAAGTTTATACATAATTTCATCCATAATGTAAATATTAACATAAATTAAACAATCAAATTTACAATTCTAATCCAACAATAATCCCTAAAAATTTAACATGAACAAATTAAATAATTTAAAATAAATAAACTTTAAAAAGTTTAAACATAATTTCATCTATAATTCAAAAATTTTTAGTTTTTAATTATTTTTTAAGAAAATATTTTTGGTGGCGACAACTTGTCACTGCTAAAAGTAATTATATAATTTATTTTTATGAAAATACTTTTGATAATGATATTTAATAATTACTTAAATTATTTTTAATTTCTTAATTTTTTAATAAAAATACTTTGTTGCTGCTAAAAATTAATTGCATAAATTATTTTTATTAAAATAATTTTGATTGCATAAATTATTTTTTATGAAAATATTATTACCACTAAAAGTAATTATATAAATTATTTCTCTTTTTTAAATATTTTTTTATGAAAATATTTTTGGTGATGACAAAAGTAATTGTATAAATTATTTTTATTTTTTAAATTTTTTTTCTATGAAAATATTTTTGATAGTGATAAATTGTCACTTTCAAAGGTAATTAGATAAATTATTTTTTTATAAAAATACTTTTGATGGTGAATTTTTTATTGCCATCAAAAGTCATTTTTTTTTGTAATGTATGTAATACACTACTAAAAAAATAAAATTTAGCGAAAGATAAATTCCTCATCAAATGCCATTTTTTTTAGCTAAATTGTATTTTAACGAGGGATTTTATTCCTCGTGAAATTCATAGTTAAAAAAAAGCTCGTTAAATTTAATAATGAATCGTATTTCTCTCGCAATTAGCAAGAGATTTAGTCCCTCATTAATTTTAGCAATGGACTGAATTCTCGCTAATTCCTCATTAATACTATTCAAAATTTGATCACTTTAGTGAGGGGCTCATCCCTCGCTAGTCCCTCACTAAATATGCCTATATTTAAAAATAATGATACCACATTACCAACCATGTGTGCATCAACTAATGACATGTCACCAACAATCTCGTACTTTATCAACCACTATATCACCTACCATCTAATGTCCCATCACTTATCACATGTGCAACAAATTATGATATGTCATTGTCTAACTTGTATTATGTCACTTGCTTCTTATAATGTCATATATTTATTATGTTTATGTCAAAGTCAAAACTTGAACTCTTGACCTTATACCTTCCAAACCTTATGCTCTCCTTATTTACCAATTGAACTGAAAGGCACCCACAATCATTATATGAGAAATTAAAGACATATTATTTATCAACATAAATATATCAAATAATATATTATAAAAATACACACATATATACATATTAAATTTTATTTTCAATTATTAATATGTTAAAAATATTTATATTTTATTTAAATTATTATTTATATTATATTTTTAATAAAATATTATTTTATTAAAGAAAATCAACTTAAATTAAAGAAAATATTAAATAATTTTATTATGAATATTTTAGTTAATTTTTAAATTTATTTTTTATTTTTTAATTTATTTTTAAAAATTATTTTTTTGTAGTAATTAGTTTGGGATAGAACTCCTTGCTAAATCCCTCGCTAATTATTTTATTTTAGAGAGGGATTAACAGTTTCTCACTATTTTCTTGCTAATTGTCTTATTTTAGATAAGGATTGGTAGCCCCTTACTATTTTCCTTGTTAATTTTCTTATTTTAGAAAAGGATTAATAGTCCCTTGCTATTTTCTTTACTAATTTTAAGTCAAGCTACGAAATCAACATCCCTCGCTAATTTCCTCGTTAATTTGGTATTTTAAAGAGAAATAAACGATCTCTCACTAAATTTTTTTGCTAATTTACATTTTTTAGTAATGATATATGCACATTTTTTCACATATTAATTATTATAAAATATTTAGTTTCGTATAAATTAATATTTTTTTAATATACCAAATGTATGATTTTTTTATATTATTTATTTGGCATGTTTTTCTAGACTAGCTACTTATATTTGTTATGATTAGTATTATAGATATGAAGCTACATTAATTTTAGACCCGTGCAATGGACAGGAGCATTAATTCATGTCATTTCTCTAGGGGTAAAGTGGACGTTAAATTTTATTAATTTTTTAAAAAGGGCAGATAAAAATAATTATATTTTTTTATTTTAATGACTTCAATAAATTATTTTTTATTTATAGTTATTAGAATATATAAATAAAAATATCTGTTTAAAAAGCTGCTCAAATATTTGCAATAATTTATTTTATTCGATATGTAAGACCCAAGCAAATTAAAATTTGAAGACATACATTTTGTTTTAGGCTTCCATTCTTTCCCACTATATAAAAATTTTTATTTTATTTTATCCATTACAAATATTTTACTTCATGCAACTTAAAATACAGATAACAATTTGTTAAATTGTCCATACACTATAAGTTATTTAAATATTAAAATTTAATGGTGAAAGCACATGAATAAAAATGTTAAAATGATGTCATAAAATAAATTAAAAAAATAATTTATCTTGTTAATGTTTACCAGTTTATATTAAAATTTTAAACAAAATATTTTATTGTTAAATTAATTACTCCACGCATATTTAAAAAACGTATGAACAATAGTATGCTCCAGTTTGTATTTTTCTGTGCAAATTAAATTTAAAATAAATTAATTTATTTTAGAATTTTTATTACATTCATACTGAAAATGTAAATATAAATTTATTTTTAAAATTTTAAAAATTAAACTATAATATTTACACAATTTAAAAAAATTATAAAAAAGGGGAGAAGGCATGCAGCTCAATTCAATAACCCAAGAACCAAAAATTAAACAAATAAAAAAAATCAAATAATAATGTACGGATCTCATACAATGGCACAAATAATTAGAGCCATCAACTAGGGTCAAGTTCGTTGGGTTAGCCCTTTTAAACCTATAACATCTAAAAAAAATTTAACCCTAATTTATTAACCTAATGAGGGTAATTAGTGAGTTAATAAGGTGCATGGCCAGAGGGACTTAACTTGGCATAATTGTTGTGATTTCAGCCTTAGAAGTCTGGGCAAGGAAAGAGGAAGAAAAAGTAAAAAATTGTTCTATGCCACACGTTACGGCGTGAGCTCCTCTGTGCTATGCATTGCAACGGAGGGCAGCATGCACCATAGCGCATGGCCAAAAATCTAATATATCATATTTGTATCAATGCGAGAAAAATATAAAAGAGGAAGGAGAAACTAAAGAGCTCGATTTAAGCTCTACTAAGGCACGTTATTGGCATCCATTGTTGGTGTTTTGAAGCTTCCAAACACCTAAGGTAAGTTTATGGTGTCTTGTTCTTCCTTTCTCTCCCTCATTTATGATGATTTATGGTAGGATTTGACTTAAGAGATGGATTTTCAGTTCATAGGAGTATGGGTTTGATTCCATTGGTTAAAATAAGTATAATGGAAGTTGTTTAATGTATTGAAACACCACGTTGATGATTTTAAAAGTGGTTGGTCTATGGGAGCATTTATTATCCAAAAATTAACTTAAATATAGTAGTTAGGAGATGTTAAAGTGTATTAATGATGGTTTGAGGTGTTGTTAATAATAATGTGCATTAATGAAATTTAATGAGGCCATTAGGTATGAATCGGTAGTGATTATAAGTTGATAAAAGTAGAGTGTGTGGAGTTAAATGTTGATAAAGTTTTAAGAGTTAGACAATGATGATATTCTTGTGGTATAGATGCAATGAGGTTCGTTTTTGGCACCATTCGAGTTTGTTGAAACTTTAAAAAGTTGATATAGTGATGGGTAAACCTTTGACCTTTAAAAGGTTTGAGGTAATTGGGGAAAACTTAATCTTTATAGTTGAATGTTAATTGTGATTGTGAAATGTAAATGATGATTTAAATTAGTAATGCATCTTGGCAAAGTGTTTCATTATGAAATGATTTTTGAAAAGAAAACCTTGATTATGCCACCCTTGATGTTTTATGAAATTGATTATGATTTATTATTTTGGGTGGAGAATTGTGATATATTATGTGTTGAATTATGGAGTATTGAGTTATGTGAGTTTATGTATTATGGATTGATTATTAAAATACATATTATGTAAAAAATGTGCATAGCATGATCATTAGCGGGAGTTTTCCTAAGGAGAGGAGTAGATAATTCATATGGTAATGGTAGTGATTGTTGGAATCGAGAACTAGCCTTGGCACCGACCGTTAGAATCGAGAGGTAACCCTTATCTCATAGTTGATTCAGAACTATCCCACTTATTCTATGAGGGACTCAAACCTAATTAGTCTCCATTGGTCTATGAGGAGGCTAGCTTAAGGACACGACACCCCATAGTTGTTAGTATTGAGGAAAACTGAATTACATAAGTAAGTGAGTTCACCCTGGCCCAGTAGCTCCACACAAGTGAAAGGTTGAGTTAGTTCGTGAAGAACGTAGCCACGTGATAGCCACCGGTTTTGTGTCAGAAGTTAACAGGAGGATATAAGATTGGCATATGATTATGCATATAAGTCTGGCATATGTGGAGGGCGTATGGTTGTTATTTTTGTGACCATGTGTTATGTTTTGCTAATAATATGATAAAGTGTTTTGTGGCAAGCTCGGTCACATGATTGTTAGTTTTGTGAACTGTGGCCAAGTGTTATGTGTTATTCATGCTTATTTGTCTAATTATATCAATTTACAATTGATATGCAACTGTATGGATTAAGTGAAACTTAGTTACTGAGTAGTTGTACTCACCCCTCAATTCTCAATATTTTCAAGATATAGCTCATTGCATCCAAGTCAGTGAAAACATATAGAGGCTTAGAATTTATGGAATAATCCTCTATATGCCTTTCTTTTGTTATTTTCATGTGTATTTGTTAATGTAATTTCTCACTAGGATTATTTGACATGATTTATGCACTACTTACATAATTGTGTGTATAACTAGTGTGTTTTGTGCCCTGGGTTAGTGAGTTTTGGTTGTGAACCTCTGGATAGGGCCAAAATACTTGTGTAAGTAGAAACATATGTATTTTAAAAAGTTTGGAATGAAATCGTTGATTTTGTGCAACATTTCCTCCCCTTTTATGTTTTGTGAAAATCGGGGTTGAGTGGTGATTTTATGAGACAAGTATTTTTGATTGTGTGTGGTACGTTGCACGAGTCCGTAAGAGATCATTGAGTGTGGTCGGATGGTTGGTGTGAGCTATTGGCATGTGTGATTGAGTTAGGACAATCCATTTGTGAAATTTTATGAAAAAGTAGTTATAATGGGTTTTGATATCTAACTTTTTATAGAAAATGAGTTTAAGTATGAAACTGGTCTATTAGCCAGAGCTAGGAGAAAGCTCCATGTAGACACTAAAATCACCTTAATCGGACATCGGACGGAGATTTGGAACTCGTCAGAAGTTTGTGCCTTGTGCTATCAAATGACAGCACTGATGCTGTCAAATTTCGTGCAATGTGCCGTAGTGCATGACACAGAGAAGACATGTCATAGTGCACATGCCGTAAGCCACAACACACATGATACTTTTTATACAAAATCTATTTTTGAGTTTTAAAACTCATTATTTTATGTCCCAATTGATTTTCAAGCTTTCACTTTTCTTTTAAAACTTTGATTTGGACATGTTTGAGATTTGAATTGTTGAGATTGGAATTCCTTTGAAAGAATTTTGAGAAATTTCTTTTATAAAATTTTATAATTTGGTAATTATTTGAAGATTAAACCCTAGATTGTTGTGATTTGGAGTCAATTGCTGTTTAATCTCAGGGAGGTTACAAAGCCCAAAAACATTTAGGGTACTAATTTAGCATATAAAATGACAAATTAAGCTTAAATGGGTTAGCTCTTTTAAGCCCTAAAATAAAAGTACCGGCCCTAGTTCCTTGTATATATTTTTTAAAAAAATTTAATATTAAAAAATTAAATACTACACTAATTCTAAAATCTTAGCCTTATTTCATGAGGATGGAGAAAGAATATATAAAAAAACTTAATATCTTTTCCATTGATAAGGCTCAACAAGGAGAAGGATGAAATTATATTGATGTTAATGATAATGAAAATCATTAAGGTCTAACTGATGATGCTAGTAAAAATTTAATTGTTATCGGTGTTGATTTTATGATTTTTTATTAGATTTAAATTTGTTGTTGTGTATATTGACTTAAATTTATTTTTCAAACTTAATGTTATTTGTAACAACTTTTTTAAGTATATATTTTAAAAATTTTTAAATTAAAAAATAAAAAAAAAATATAAGGCTGAGGGCTGGCCCTTCAGCCATGAGAGTCAAAGTCGGGTTGACCAAAATAAAGCTCTAAAGCATAATCAAACTTAATAAGGTCAGTCTATTTAGGCTTGCCCTTTTAAGGGTCAACTCATTAGAGCATGGTTAGTCCTAACTGATAGCTCTAAACACAATCACTTTCCCATAGCAAATCTAGCCACAAATTGAATCCAAGTAGGGTTTTAGAAATATCACCATTGGCCCTACCACCCAGATATTTAACCACTATAGTTCTACAGTGACATCCCGATTGTTTTTGAGGTCATAAGTGACTTCTGATTTACAATATAGGAAGATTTCACAATCATATACTATAGAATTATATGTAATTTGTTTTTCCAAGATTTTAAAGTTATAAAATTATATAAACAACTAATTAATATAAATAGTTGTATTATTGTGTATGTGTGTATATGTATATAAAATATAAAATTAAAAATATAATTTTATTTAGGGTAAAGGGATAAAAATACTCATAAAGTAGTCAGCCATGGACACCCAATATTCTAAAATGACAAAAAGGATAAAAATACTCATAACGTTACATGGATAGGTGCAAAAATAACCAGACTATTAACTTTGATCTAACACCGTTAACTTTGATCGTTAAATGCTGACTGTATATGCCATGTGTCAGTCTTTGCTTATGTGGACTAGAAAAGGGCAAAAATACCCATAAAATCGTAGGCCAGGAGCAAAAATACCCATAACGTTATCAAATTTGGTGCAAAAGTGACCAATATATCCAATCCATAAATGTTGACCATTTAGTTGACACCTAAGCAAAAGTTGACTTTTTTTTCACTGATGTTGACAAAAAATATTCCTAGATGAAATTCTTTGGAAATTAATTGATTATTGTATGAATATCATGTGAGAAAATGTCATTTTGACTAAATATCAAATTAAATTGCTTGTTTCTTTACAGGAGTAGCAAAAATCATTTGAAAATTTTAAATCTATCGTAAATGCAATTGCTCAAGGTTGTGACAATATTCTTAAGTTAGATATGCTCAGTCTCAATCTTTGATTTTGAACAACCTATCTCAGTATATTAAATCTCAGGTTTTTCAGACAAGAAAAATGAGTTGAGAGGGAGAAAGGAAGGGGGCGAGATACGTGGTGATGGAAAGAAACCATATGGCATTGATTTTAATGGATTAGTCACTATTACACTTACTAAAGTAACATTATAGGTACTCATACAATGATTGATCAACATCCATAAAAATTCATCTTGGAATATTTTTTATCTATATCAGTGAAAAAATAGTCAACTTCTACTTAGGTGTCAACTAATCGGTCAATATTTAAGGGATTTGATGTATTGGTCACTTTTGCACTAACTCTGGTAACGTTATGGGTATTTTTTCTCTTAGGTGACAACTTCGTGGGTATTTTTTCCCTTTTTTTAGTTCACGTCAGCAAAAATTAACACATGGCATGTACAGTTAGCATTTAACAGTCAAAATTGATAGTGTTAAGTCAAAGTTAGTGGTCTGATTATTTTTGTACCCATTCATGTAACATTATAGGTATTTTTGCCCTTTTCATCATTTTAGGGTATTGGGTGCTGTGGCTAACTACTTTGTAGGTATTTTTGCCCCTTTACCATTTTATTTATATATATTCAATATATATATATATATATTTGTGTGTGTGTGTGTATGATATATAAAATTTAAAATAGAATATAATATATATATATATATATTTGAAATATGTATGTATGTATGTATGTATGTATGTTCGGGTGTATATATATAATATAATTTGTATATTTGATATATATTATATCATAGTTTTAAATTTAGTTTTATATGATAACATTAAATTTAATAATTAGCATGATATAAGAAGATATCATATCAATTTTATAATTTGAATTTATGAGATAAATTTAATTTTATTTCCACTAACTCAAGATATGATTTTCAAAATAATTATGATTATCTTTAAAATTTCAAAAGAAAGATAAAACCCTAATCTATATATAATATAACGAAGGGGTAACCAAAAATAGAGAGAGTCTTTTGATTGTAAAATTTTGAGAGCCACAAAAATTCTCTAGAAAACAAAAGGAATGTTTGATTGATGGACGAATGGACACTAGATATAGAGAGTGCTAGCACGTTGTTCATTTTAGAAAGGTGTTCATGCAAATACCAGTAGAGATAGTATATCTACATTGTTAGCTCTTAAGATCCAACTACTTGAAGACAACACGTGAGAAGTTCAAAATAAAAAGTAACTCTTCTATCCACTTTAACTTAAATGAATTTGATTAGTCTACAATCATGATTGAGAGTTAAATTTTTAATTCTTAATTATGCCTTCTAATCTATCAATGGTATCAGAGCTAGGTTGAATTGTTGTTTAAGTTGGGTTATGATTGATTACATTCTTGAATTTTCATGCGATGAATTTCTTTAGATGAACGTTGCCATGATATTTTTAAAATTTATATGTGTTTGACATGTGATGATTTTGAAAAATTCACACACTTGTTTTATATTCAAAATTTATATGAATATAAATAAGTTAATTGTGATGCATATTTTCGTCCATATGATGTGCGTTTGATATGTTATCTATTCAGTTGGATTCTCAATGTGATTGATGAATCTGAAAGGCTTGAGGCAGCAACTCATTTAAGGAGAATAAGCTTTTTTAAAGCTTTGGTGGGTGCTGCCCACTAATCAGCTAGCAAGACTGTCATGGCTAATTAATCTAAGCGCAACCTAATTCACAATGTAATAACCTATAAAGTTTTGTGGGAAAAAATGATATTAAATATATAATAAGGTGTATTAATTATAGTTATATTAATTTTGGGACTATTATGACAATATGAAGTGTTAGTAGAGCAGGAGTGTGTATGATACCCATTACTAAGATCCCAAGTTCAAATTTCTTGATGCTAAATAGGATTTTATTTTTGGTTTTAGCTCCTTCAAAATTACTAAATAGCCCTCTCTTCCATTTGATTATTATTCTCTTCTCTCCTTTCCAATACATGTGTACAAAGTTAAAGAGAGACCTAGAAATTTCATCTGAAAAGCTTCTAGGTTTAGCCGAAAGACACTGCCCATCATCTCCCTTTCCTCTGTTCTGTGCTCAATACTGATACAATAGAAGTGAAGGCTTATTACTGTTTTGATACGTTCAGGTCCTTCTTCATGCTCTCTGCTTTTGTTCGTTTTCTTTTTTGTGCTGCTGTTTTATCTTGCTGTGCACATATGGGTCATTGGCTGATGGAAGAAATCAGGTTGCTAGAGTGGGTATACTGGTCATGAATTTGAATCAGCGCTGAGTTCGTTTTTCTTCTCGTGAGTGATGCTTTGTTTTCCTTCTTTTTGGTTCAGAAAAAAATCTCGTCTTCTCTTCCTATTCGGTTGATAGCCTCTTGGTTTCTTCCTCCTTTATTTTGTTCGTTTGTGGTTGGGAAATAAAGGAAGAACTGATATGGTGTTGTGGAAGGATTAATTCATAGGTTGAGGCTAAAATATTGCTATATTCTTCTTCCCCTGTTCAGTTGTAGATTCAGTTTTCTTCCTCCTACTATGTGTGTGCATTGTCGGTTAACTAAGGTGAGAAATTTTACATTCTTTCAATTATTAGTGTATTGTGCATGTGAATGGATGGCATAATAGAGTTGGATGCTAAAAATTGTTCTTCTTTATGCTACTGTCATGACTGTATATGTGGTGTATGGAAAAAAATATATATATATATATATATATACTTGAATTAAGTTGAAATATATAATAAGAAAAGGGAGATGATGATAGCGTGGATTTAATTCTCAATTGGAAATAACTAGATATCTGTAGAAGCTGAAATTTGGAAGGAAGCCTTTGTAAATTAAAAGAAGATTTATTAAATTTTGTCTACTAATATCTTTATAGGACGTGTGGAGGAAGAGAATCCTGATAGAAATTAAAGAAAGAATATTTTGGAGATTTGAAATTGCAACAGGTAAGTGAATAGCATTCCTTATAATTATTTATTGAAAATCTTTTATTGAAATATTTTATTTTTATGAATTATGTTAGTTTTAGAAATTTTGAAATAACGATAAAGGATAGTTACATTATGATTTGTGCATTTTCTCAAGAAATATATTTCTAATATTTATGAAGGCACCTTTGCTTATTGAATTTCAAAATTTCTTGGTTACATGATTAGTGCAAGTTTGTACATTTGTTATAATATATCGATTTGACAAGTTTCATAAATTTGAAGCAATTCATGCGAGTTTGATCTTAAGAATGAAAATTTGACTTCAAAAATAATTATTTCTCTTGTATGTTTGAAACGGGATTTTTAAGAGAACTCTATCCAGAACACTGCTACTAACAGCAATTCCGTTAGCCCGTAGCGCTCTAGTTAAACACTAGCTAGTTTGTTTTGTGAGTTTTATTCTCACGTTTGGTATTCTTGGGCTTTGTACCCACATCTGATTTCGTGGCTTTAAGCTGCGTTTGGTTAGCATTACCTTCGTGGGCTGTGTGTCCACATTTGTTTCGTAGCTTCGACTGTGTTTGGTTACTTACCCTCGTGGACTGGTGTGTCCACGTTCGTTTTTGTGACATAAGCTGCGTTTGGTTATTTACCTCATGGACTGAGTGTCAACGTTTGTAACATGTTCTGTTGAGTTCTCAAAATTTTAAATGTTGATTAATATGTGTTTTCAAAATTTACCTGATTTTGACTAGTAATTTGTATCACTTTGAGTTATATGAGAGCAGATTGTTTTCTTTAAGTATGATAACATAAATTATTTTCAATTTACTCTTATTTTACAAATATTATTATGACTTACATGCTTATAAATTTTTGTGAAATTACTTTCAATTATTTGACACCATTTTTAGAGATTGTTAATTTAAATTTTAAGAATTTTAATATGGGAATGCTATTCACTGAAAAATAATTTTTGCCTCTAATTTGTTAGCTGACGTCGATCCCACCAATGACCTCAAAAGGGCAGAATAGCTACAGTGGGTAAAAGTTTTTGGATTGGTATTGTTTCTTTTAATGTAAGTATATAGCTCGTATGTCTTTTTGATTTAAAAGAAAAATTAGATGCTCCACATAGATTGTTGATGGACTTTGTTTTGGTTTATATATTGGTTGCTAGTTGGAAGGAGCTACGCTCCTGATTTATACAGTTATCTAAAAAAAGTTTTTTTTGTAGAAATTTTGGGAGATCCTAGTTATAAGGAAGGTTCTACCAAAATTTTTACAAAAACGTTGACACTTTCTTATGATAATGAGTTTAAAGAAGTTATTTTAATTTTCATATGATTTGATTAAAATTTATTTATTTTTAAATGGAATAAATATTTATTTGGAGGCTTATGGAAATGTGAAAGTGGTTCACACCCGTGCCAGTCACCCTCTATTTTTGAGGCATGACACGCAATTTATAGCTTTTCATTATATATGATTTGTTTTATTAATTATGGTTTCCTTGAATTGAAGTTATTTGGATATGGTGATAAATATGGCTCTAGTTTTATAAGGGTTGTAAATTTCAAATACGATCTACATGTCATGCCTCTCTCTATAAACTTTGAATATAAATTCTCTTTTATCTCAATCCCCTCATATGCTCAAACAAGGTTTCTTTATGTAACTTATTTTCTTAAAGAGGTGCTCTCATTGGCTTGGGAGGACATAAGCTAGGTGAGCTATATTGTGTCACTTTTAATTATGCTTTTAATTTAGATCATTATAGATGAGATACAATCATGCTTTATTTTACACGATAGCTAAATTGATCAATTAAATCCTCTAATCAAAATCTTAAGTCATAGTGCCATCAATTAATGAATACTTTTTAAAATCTAGATCACTAAAATGTAGGTTCTACTAAAGTGGATGCATTTGGGTTATCATAGTGAGACAAGCGTGAGTAATGGTGTTACTCACAAAGATTCATTATTGTTTGACTTAGTTGAGATTATTAAAATGGTTTTGGATCTCAAGGCATTAGATGAGACTGAATATGCTGGATTATATGATGATTAAATACCATAAAGATCTAAGAGTTATATGTGATGTAATTGATAAATGAGTTACCTATATAAATAACTTAATTTTAAGTGTCCAGCCAAAGTGGAATTAAATTTAAATGAAATATAGGTCTTAGCCCACTAATTAATTTTGAGGATTGTTAGTTTTAGTAGGAGATATGAATTAACTTTGTGTATTTTATTATTGTAGAATCATGTTGACTAGTAATACTGCTATACTGTCGTTGCGATTAGTCATTGAAAAGGATAAACTCAATAGGACAAACTTTCTTAATTGGTTAGAAAACTTGAGAATTATTCTCAAGTAGGAAAGAAAAGCATATGTCCTAGATAAACCCCTTCTCAAGGAGCCTATGAACAATGCTCCAAGAGCTTAAAGGAATGCTTACATGAAGCACACTAATGACTCAATCGATATAGGATGTCTAATACTAGCTACTATGGTTTCAAAACCTTAAAGAGATTTGGAATGCATGGAGGGTTATGAGATGATTTTACATCTTAAGAAAATGTTCCAGTAATAAGCAAGGCAAGAGAAGTATGAGACTATAAAGACCTTACATTCTTACAAGATGGTTGATGGTACATCAGTTAGCACTCATGTTTTAAAAATGAAGAACTACATTGATCACTTTGAGAGGCTCGAATTTCCCCTAAGCCAGCAGTTGGCTATGGATTTGATCTTGAACTTACTCTTGAAAAGTTATCACCACTTTGTTATGAACTAAAACATGAATGACATAAAGAAATCCATTTCTGAATTGCATGAGATGCTTAAAACTGCTAAACAAAACATTACAAAAAGCCTAGCATTGTTTTGATGGTCAAAAAGGAAAGAGTATGAAAAAGATAGCCAAATGCAAGGGTAAGGGAAAGGGGGCTCAAATGATAAAACCAAAGAGCTAAAGAAGACCAAAACCAAGCCTGTAGCCAAGAAGGCAAAACTTCTAAAGGAAAAATTTTGTTTCTTTTTCAATGAACCTGATCATTGAAAAAGGAACTGCAAACTTTACCTAGAAGATTTGACAAAGAATAAGGATAGCGAGGCTAATCCTTTAAGCATTTATGTTTTAGATATTCACCTTTCTACTTCTTCTGCATGGGTATTAGATACTGCATGTGGTTCTCACATTTGTACAAATATGCAGGGTCTTAAAGATAGTAGAAAGTTGATGAAGGGTGAAGTGGACCTATGAGTTGAAAATAGAGTAAGAGTTACTACTTTAGCTGTAGGCACTTATAAATTAGTTTTGCCTAATGAGCTTTTATTAATTTTAAACAATTGCTATTATGTGCTTGCTTTAAATAGTAACATTATTTCTCTTTCTTATTTGGATAAGGAAAGTTATACTTCCATTACTAGGAATGGTAATGTTTTATTTATCGAAATGACATTTTTTTTATGTTGACAATGATTTGCATTTTGGTTACTATCTTTTAAATCTGGAACATCCTAGAAATGAAAATATCTATAACGTAATTACTAAAAAGATCAATCGAATGATTTGAATCCAACCTACCTATGGCATCGTTATCTAGGCTATATAAATGAGAAACACATTTTTATGCTCTATCAAGATAGACTTCTCAACTCATTTGATTTTGAATTTTATGACACTTGTGGATCTTGTTTATTATGAAAGATGACAAAAGCACCTTTTATTAGGCATAGTGAGAGGGCTAATGATTTAGTGGGACTCATACATACAGATTTATGTAGACTACTAAGTATAACTGTCAGAAGGTGTTATCTATACTTCATTACTTTTACTTATGACTACAATATATATTGATATATCTACTTAATGAAATACAAATCTAAATCTTTTGAAATGTTCAAGATATTCCAAAATGAAGTATAAAACTAACTTAGCAAGACTATTAAAACTCTTCAATTTGATTGAGGAGGTCAATATTTAAGCCAATAATTTACTGAATATCTCAGGAGCTGTGGGATAGTTTCACAATTAACTCCTCCAAGAACACCTAATAGAATGGCATTTTTTGAGTGGAGAAATCGGATACTATTAGATAAGGTTTGATCCATGATGAGTTAAGTAGATCTTCCACCATCCTTTTAGGGCTATGCACTAGAAACAGCTACATTCACACTAAACCATATTCCATCTAAGGAAATTGAAAAGACATTGTATGAGATATGGATTAGGAAGAAACCTGCTTTATCTTTTCTCAAGATTTGAAGATGTGAGGTATTCGTTAAGAGACATGCCTTAAATAAGTTAACACCCAAATTCACAAAGTGTCTTTTTGTATTAGAGAAGTAGGCACTAATAGCATAAGAATATGAATGGGATTTAACCCATTATATTCTACTTCTAAGAAATCTTACCTACCATCATCACTAGGCAACAAGTGCTAAGAAAATAGAGAACAGAACTAAAGCACCAAAGGGGAATCTTATTAAAAAATGAAGACCGTGTATACATCCTTATATAAAGGTTCTCATGACTAGTTTACTAAGCCATGTGTACATGCAAGAGAGTACCAAAGTCAACTGATTATAAAATGACATAACAACTTACTAATGATAAAAAACTAATCACTACCAACTATACTTAATATACACTAATATTCCCCCTATTGAGAAGCATTAAAAATTGAGTCTGAAGAATTAATACATCATAAATGCAGTAACTTATAACTAGTAACCTCCTCTTGAGGAAAAACTATGAGTTTGTGATGATAGTAAGCAAACATAGTGTAGGATAAAAGTTTGGTAAGAATATTAGCCACTTGATGAGTTGCTGGTACATAAACCACTTGAACAACACTGGCTAAAACCTTTTCCTAAATGAAATGACATCTAGCTCTACATGCTTAGTTTTTGAATGAAGTACTGGATTAGCTCCAAGAGCTATAGTTCCAAAATTATCACACCAGATTATTGGGATACTGTTAAATGATATATTCATTTCTTACAGTAGAGACAAGAGCCAGAGAATTTTAGTTATGGAATCTGTTAGGCTTTGATATTCAACTTTAGTGGATGATCGAGACACCACTAGTTATTTTCTGGAAACCCAAGTTACTAGATTAGCTCCAAGAAAAACATAGTACCCACTAGTGGAGCGATGAGGTTTAAGTGAAAGAACTTAACCAATTTCTTCAGCATTTCTAGTAGTTTGAGACTTTTTCTTCTCGGTTGGACCTCCTCAATTCACAGCAGCATAAACTTGAACAAAGAAGCATGATACAGATGCAGAAGCAGACCATACGTACTTATCCCATTGAGATAGGGAAGAAGACGTTTGACACAAGACTACTATTTGTCAGTTGGAGCATGCATGAATTGACTAAGCTGATTGATAGTGAAAGCAATCTTTGGGCGTGTGTAACATAGATACTGGAGTGAACCAACAACACCTTTATACAGCTTAAGATCTTGAAATAAAGTACTATCATTCAGATGCAACTCAACATTAGTAACCATAAGCGTAGGACAAGTATAAGAATCAAGCAATGGCCAAGAGGTTGTGAACATATTTATGTTGGGTAAGAAGAATTCCATATCTAGTGTGATGAAACTCGATGCCAAGAAAAAATGAAACCTCACCTAAATCTTTAAGAGAAAATACATTGCCCATTGTAGAAATAAGCTAATTAACAGCATTATCATTAGAAGCGGTCAAAATTAAATCATCATATAACTGATAAGATAACAAACATCATTATTATGGATGTGAACAAACAAGCATGGGTTAGCTTTTGAAGCAGCAAAATCCAACATATAGACCATATAATGATTTTTAAGTTTGTACACAAGTAGTTGACCAGAGGGATCAATGTGAACAAAACCACGTGGTTGTTTCATAAAAAATATCTTTAGAGAGATCACCATTCAAAAAATGCATTAATGAAATTTACCTAGTGAAGCTTCCACCCATTTGTGACAACAAGAGTAGCAAGCACACAAACAATAGCTGCTTTCACAACTGGGCTAAAAGTATCATAATAATTAGACCCAACTTCTTGAGAATACCCTTTTGCCACCAAACGACCCTTATATCGAGCCACAAATCCATCTGCATGCATCTTAATTTTACACAGCCAATGGCACCCAATAACCTTTTTATCAGGTAGATGAGGGACTAATCCTAAGTATGAAATTTTTTAAGAGCATCATACTCCTTTTGAATTGCTTTCCTCTACTCAAGATGAGCAAGAGCTTCCTCAATAGTAGTAGATATAGATATGTCCTTAATAACAACAAAAATACAAGGTTTAAACATACTAGCTTTACCTCTAGTAAGCATGGGATGACGATTGAATAGGTGAGAGATAAGAGGAAGAGAATATTCATGAGTAGAATGATCACGTGTAAATATAGTACATGTAGGAGACTCAAGTAAAATATGATCATGTAGGAGAAGTAGACTGAGAGGATTATATAAATAATGGAATATTTGAGGATGAAAAAATCAAGGTAAAGAATAAAGGAAAAGACTGAACAGGTGTAAAGGATGAAAAAGACTCATCAGAACACAAGTATGGCGTGTAATATAAAGACGACCAGTAGTACGATCAAGACACTTGTACCCTCAATGTTGAGAACTATAGCCCAAAAAGACACATGAAGCAAATTGAAAGGATAACTTATTTTTATTATAAGGTCTGAGTAAAGGAAAACATTCACAACCAAAAACTCAAAGAATAGAATAATTTAGCTTTTGACCATATAATTTTTCATAAGGAGTTGCACATTTTAACATAGTAGTAGGCAAGTGATTCAATAAAAACACAACAACAATGAATGCATCACTCCAACAATATAGAGGTAAGGAAGCATGAGCAAGTAAAGTGAGCCCAATTTCAACTATCGACCTCTGTCTCCTCTCCCCTAGACCATTCTGTTTTGACGTGCAAGGACAGGTTAGACGATGTTGAATACCATAACTCTTCAAAAAAGGAGCAAAGACCAAGAATTCACCTCCATTATCACTTTGAACTTGTTGAATTTTAATAGAAAAATGATTTTCTACTAATAATTTGAACTCTTTAAACATAGCAAGGGCATCTAATTTTTTATGAATCATATAAATCCATATGAATCGACTAAAAGCATCAATAAAAGAGTTGTAATAGCAAGAGCCATTTGAGACAAGAGGAGTAGGGCCCCATATATCCATTGCAAAGAGTTCCAAAGGTTTTGAATACACAGTAACAGAATCAGAAAGGGGAAGCTTATTACTCATCCCCAAGTTACAGGACACAAGAAAACTCAGTAGGACAGGCAACAGACATATTATTAGAATGTAAAACACTCTTAACAGTATCTATGGAGGACGCCTAAGTTGACAGTGCCACAAGGACAAGGCATCAGTAGTTTGAGTGAGAAAAAAAGAAGCAGTAAGCAAGCATGAATGAGTTACCAGATATAATAAATAAGGAACATCTAATTTTTGCTCCGCAGAAAGCTTGTACATCCTATCTAGTTTAGGTCCATGCATGAGAATTTGGCCTGTCTGTAGTGACTTAACAAATACACCATGAGGAAAAAACTCAATGGAAACACCATTTTCCATAGTGTCTTGAGAAATAGATAATAAATTCTTTTACATTATTGGAACACATAAAACCTGATTTAAATGCAAATGAGACACAAGTGAAGTCAAATAAGTATTTCTAATAAAAGAAACAGATAGAGATGAACCACCTCCTACAATTACTTTGCCACTACCTTATGGAGGAGCAGTATGTTGGAAGAGTGCTGATGATTTAGCAATATGTTATGTGGCACCAAAATCTAGATACCAAGCATCATCATCAAATACTTCAAGTGAGGTAATGAAAGCTTGTGCAGATGATGAATTAAGCAAAGATTGCTCAACTAGAGTAAAAGAGGATGCAGAGGCACTTGAACTAGTCATAGGAGGGGTGGTAGCATTAAGAGGCACAGTACTTTATTGAACAGTAGATTAGTGAGGCATGAAAAAGGTAGAATAGTTATTCAACCAGCCATATATGTCAGCAGAAGTATGGTAAAGTATACCAGGTGTAATAAAATGAGCTTGTGATATAGGAGATGATGAAACAGAGGGCCTCAGAGTATAGTAAGGTGTACTACGTGCCATATAACGAGTTTGTGATATGGCAGATAGTGAAGTAAAAGGCCTTGGAGTATAAGAAACATCATACCTATATCAAAAATAGCATTTCTTAGCAGTATGACCAACCTTAGTACATATTTGACAGATTAGACAATCCGAACCACCATAATTACCACATCCTCGACCACTTTAAAAACAACGATAAAATCCTCCTGAACTAGATCCTTGTCCACTAAAATAGGGCAACTGAACAACAAAGACATATGATTCCTTAGGAAAATAGTCCTATGATTATAAAGGTACAACTGTATAGTAAGCATAAGCTGTAGTTGCATTATGAATGAAATTCTTCTATCGAGCCTCAGAATCCAACAACATCATAGAAATAGTATCAAGATCAAATTGAGGTTTTGAAGATTTAATAATAGCGATTACAGATTCATATTCAGCAATGAAACCGTTCAATATATAAGAAATATGACTGTGTTCAAGAACGGGCTCACCAAGAAGTACCAAGTGATTGCAAATTGATTTGATATTAGCTAGTTAATCTTGCATACTAAGTTCGCCCTTCTTTTGGTTTGTGAGCTGATTTTGATAGTACATAATCTTTAAATCTAATCTGCTCGAACATAATCGATTCAGTTTAGACTATATTTACGTTATGGATTCGAGATCGATAAGTTGTGTAATACAGTAGGTGTAACAGAGGCTAGTAACCATGAAGCTAGAGCTGAGTCAAGCTATTCACAAACATCAAACTCAAGATTTGGTACTTCACGATTGTGTTCATCTCTAGTTGTTTGTGATAGCACTCATATAGAACCTTTAAGGATGGAAATGAGTCGATGTTCTTTGACCATGAAAAACACCTATTGCTTCCAAATTAAATAGTTAGAATCATCAAGCTTCACTATAATTTTTTATTTGTGAAGCTACGAGATATTTGTCTAGGATCGATTGCCATTAGCGGAGGTGCTATTAAAGTTGATGACATTGTTGTGTTTAATTTATTGATCTAAGAATGAGCAGATAGACCAAACATCAATGCCTTGCTAGTTTTTGCATATAATCGGAGCTCTGTTATAGTGGTGTGGCTTTGATACCATGCCAAGAAAACATAGAAGAGAACTAAAGCACTAAAGGGGAATCTTATTCAAAAATGAAGACTGTGTATACATCCTTATATAGAGGTTCTCCTGACTAGTTTACTAAGACATGTGTACACGCAAGAGAGTAACAAACTCAACTGATTGTAAACTGATATAACAACTTACTAATGATAAAAGACTAATCACTACTAGCTATATTTAGTATACACTAATAACAAGGCTGTTGTAATGTTGTTCTACTGGTTGCTGCTGCTTTGCTAGTTATTGGAGGATTGTTGCTTTTTGTTGGATGTGTACTACTATAGAGAATCTTAGCAAGATTTTGAAGAAGGAAGTCTGTACTATTTTTATGTTGATTTAGATGTAGACCAGATTGGGGGGAAATATGAACTCGTATATATGATTTGGTTGTTTTTTTTAAACAGGCAAATTAACAATTTTTCTCCTATCTCTAATATTTTTAAGGCTAATTATTGTAGTTTTACCATTTCATGAACTAGGGCATATAAACCTAATGATAAGTCTCATGCATGATATGAAATTTAAAATTATTACCTATAAATGGTATAACTTGGTGTAAATTTTATATTTTATATATTTATTATAGTTAACTCTTCATATTGTAATATGCTTGAAATTTTTTTTAAAAAAAATGGGCTCAAATTGGAAAATATAAGCGAGCCCAATGTTTGACATTTAAATTATTAATGGCCCATTATCATTTGGTCATCTTTCTGCATGTTGCCTTCAAGTCACTAGTTCAGAGGGAGGAGGTTCTTTTTCATTTCATTCTTTATGTATACATGTAAACAAATACAAAGGAGGAAGGTGTTTTTTTTTTCCCCTCCTTTCCTTTCAATTTTTTAGGAGAGGGATGTGGCCAACCTTAGTCTTAACGTGGCTTCAAGATTAAATGTTACAATAGTTACTCCTTTTAGTGATTATCATATCAACATGTTAAAATATTGACGACAACAATTAAACTTTTTCTTATCAAGTGGGTTAGTTATATAGATTATACAATAACATTATACTCAATCATTAACCAAGTTTTTGAAAATATTATTATTTAAAAGGTCGTGTTTAACAATTTTTATAAGTGTTTTCTTTAGTTTTCTAGTATTGCTTTTTATATGGCTCATATTATTCATTTCATTCTTCTTACAGGTGCCTCATATGATATTATCTGTATATCTTTTGATCATTTTAAATGATTTTTTACTATTTTTCTCTCACAATGCAATTTTTTGTCAATGATTTTTTTTTAAATTATCAATTCAATTTTGAACTTTGATTCCCAACAACTCAATCCTTGTAATTTATTGATTGAAGGTTATTCCAAATAAAAAAAAGGATTGAGTTTTTTCAAATCAAAATTTAAGGATTAAATTAACAAATAAAAAATGTTGGGAATATAAAAAATTATATTTCTCCTTTACATAAATCAAGAAAGCCCGCTTAATTAATTATCATTTTAAATTTATCAAAAAATTTTATTATTATTATTATTATTATTATTATTATTGTTGTTGTTGTTATTATTATTGTTATTGTTGTTGTTGTTGTTGTTGTTGTTGTTGTTGTTGTTGTTGTTGTTGTTGTTGTTGTTGTTGTTGTTGTTGTTGTTGTTATTATTATTATTATTATTAGCATTTTAAATGTATCAAAAATTTATTATTGTTGTTGTTAAAGAAGTGATATATGAATCAAATCCACATTTGCGACTAGTGTTCCCACCTTGTTTTAGTATTACCTCCATTTTAAATATAAGGCATTTTACGAAATATTGGTCATCAAGTTGTTTCTAATGTTAGGCAAGTGATATGCTCTTAAATTCCGTAAAATATCTTACATATTGAAACATAAGACTTTTCAAAAAATGCCAACATGTAGTAGATTATAGTTACTTTGAAGGGAAATTACTAATTAATATGACATTTAGATTTAAAAGTTCTCCTATTCTGCAATATTAAAATTGATCCCCTGCAATAATATGCTTGGCCATATATATACAGAACAAACTTGACATCCAAGAAGTGAAAAAAAACATACACAAGCATAGGCAATTGCGGAGGGAGGGGGAGACCAGCAGGCTGTGGCCCTCCAAATTTTTTAAAATTTTTTTGTATTATATAGATATTACATACTTCCAACCCCCTGAAAATTTATGAAAAATTTATAGTATTTATTTTTTTTAATATTGGCTCCTCTTATTTTCAAATTCTAGCTCCACCCTGCATAGGAGATCAGTATATTCTCTTCGGTGAGTATGAGTTAGCAGACTTGATAATAAATTTTGCTTTAAATTTTTTTATTAAAATATAAAAAATAAGTATAAAACATGTAATTTATTTTGGAGAGAATGACAAATAAATCCCCTATTTATTACATTTTCTCTCTTTAATTTTTATATTAAATGAAGAGTTTTTCTGAACATTTATAATATTTTTTTTTAAAAATAATTATTAAAGTATATTTAAAGAATTTTACTGAATATATAATATTTTAATGAATTTAATTTTAACTAGAAGTGTTTTATAAACTTAGAAGGGGGGTGAAGCACTATCAGTCGAATCCGGATCTGGATTCTCTCAATGGCCAAATTCTTAGCTTCCCTCAGCAGTCGAATTTGGTATATTCAAATAGCCAAAATCTGATCAATACACACACATCACATTACTATTAAAAGTACATGTGAATAATTTATTTTTGAATAGTAAAAAAATATATTTTGAAATGTCATGTATAAGTAAAAATAAATCATGCTTAAGCCATATTTTGAATAAACAAGCTAGCCTATTTATAGAAATAAGCCTAATTATAAATTTAAGGATGGCTTTTTTGTCAGACAAACCAGACCAAAATTTAAACAAGACTGGTTGTATGTCTCTGCAAGCCTATTTACTTATTTTAATATAATTAAATAAAAAAACTATGCTTAAATTTATAATTAAACTTATTTATATAAATAGGTTAAGCATATTTACTCAAAATCTGGCTTAAACTTGACCTAGTAATTATACCAATACATGATATTTAAAATATATTGTTTATTATTTAAAAATAAATTGTTTACACGTATTTTCAATAGCAATATGATTTATGTATTGATCATATTTTAACCATTTGAATGGACCAGATTTGGCCGATGAGGGACGCTGAGAATTTCCCTGCTGAGAGGATCTGGTTCCCTCTCTGGAAGTGTTTTCTAAAACATAGAGCAATTTTACTCACGCACGCCAGGTTGGTACATGACAAACGATCGAAAGATGATAATCACAATGTCACATATATAGACGTTACACTCAGTCAATTATTCAGGATATTTTTTGCTTAATTAATTAACCAGTACTATTTAGTATTTACTGTCAGTAGACGAACTTGCTAAAGACATGTGGCAATGCCCAAGATTTTTTTATTACATGATCGACTTCCAACAAATGATAGAAAAAGTAAATGGAGTCGATGTTCTTCACTTTATGACAGGCGTACTTAACTTACATGATGAGGATCGGATCTCCTTCATGTGCTTCATGACTGTGTCAATATGCCAAAGATCTGTGGATTTGTGTTATGAAACGTAGTGCTGCATAGCTGGGTTCTTTAATTTAGCACTGGA
This sequence comes from Prosopis cineraria, assembly GCF_029017545.1. Taxonomy (NCBI): domain Eukaryota; kingdom Viridiplantae; phylum Streptophyta; class Magnoliopsida; order Fabales; family Fabaceae; genus Prosopis; species Prosopis cineraria. The sequence goes on from NW_026555428.1 coordinate 27,713, forward strand.
CTGCAAGATTGGATTTTCACTAATTTGACTCAGGAATTGTCCTATTAAATGGGACTTGTGTGGAAACTTTGGAGTATAAAAACTTTCCCAAGCCAACGGACCCAGGTTTTGTTATTTCTTTGATTGCCGACAATCATGTAGGACAATTAAAGTAACAGCCTCGTTATTACTAGTGGGTGGGTGGACCGAAGTGATTGTAAATGATAACTCGATAAGATTAAATAAATGTTGATGGAGCTGTTACACAAGATTCAGAATTTATTTGCAGCATGTGGAGGAGTGATGAGGGACAAGCTTGGTAAGTGGACAGCTCAGGATTTGATCAATTATAATGAAGCTGAAGAATGGGCTATTTCAAGAGGTATTGAAACAGACTGGACATTGGAATTTAGACATGCGACTCTTGAATCTAGCTGATTCCAAATCTACTTGAGATATTATTGATGATTTTGAGAGACAGGGGAAAAAACTGCCGCTTCAGGTCAGTTTTGACAAAGATTTGAAGCTTTCAAGAGGGAAATTCACAGTTAAAGTTCAAACATATATCCCAAGAGAGGTTAATTGTGCTGCTGATTGTCTTGCCATGGATTGCCTTAGTTCAAAAGGTGCCTTCCAATTTATAGATTGTGCCCCAAGACACATGAAGAACCTGCGTTGGATATATATAAAGTAGCAAGAACATAATAAGTTAATCAAAGTTAATATAAGTGATAAAGGTTCTCGTCACTTAAACAAATAGTTGAGGGTTCAAATTTTAACTATGATATATATAGCAATTTAATTAAAAAAAGATCTATGATTTGCTTTCAATATTCCAGGGGAGATAATTTTTGCTCTCGTTGAACTATTAAGAGAAGTATTGGTTAATCCTAAATTAGTTATTGGATGTCGTATCTCAGTTATCAATATCGTTGTATCATTTTCTTTGGATTACCGAACATGATGTTGAGTTAGCTTTATATGAACTTTGGGTTAGTTATCTTTTTTATTTATAGAGGAGAAACTACCAACGTGGAATTTAATAATTTAAAGTAATTAACATCATTTGTTTTTTTTTCTTTTAAACCAAAAATCTACAAAACATATGGCATCACTGCATAAGGTAGGATGCCATATATTACCCGTCAATTATGTATTTGATTATTAGCTGCATAAGGCAGTAATAATTAATTATTAGTACCGTCACATGTCGTATTTATCTATATTGTTACAAGTTATATAGTTATTTTGTCAGTAAAAGAATCAACGTGCTATAGTTATTAATATATAAACCCAATACACACACATATAATATTCATTTTTTATCATATTTCTGAAATATTTGTTTAATACTCAAAATTTTATATAATATTTATTTCTCATGTATTGATTTATTATATATATATATCTATATCTGTGTGTGCGTGCGCCAATAGCCATATTGTAAAATTTTAAAATTGGTTAAACAGTTATTTGGCATTTAAACTATAAGTTCAGGAGCATATAGGATCATAAATTTATTTTTTTGTATAATGTTCCCCTCAATTTTTAAAAATGATGCAATGTATTCTATATTATCACCTAAAATTAACTTTGACTATTAATTAATTAGAAAATGATAGAAAAATAATAAAAATGACCAAAAAAATTGCAGAAAATGACTTAAAAATCCTTTTTTGTAATTTTTGAAATTCTTTCTTATTATTTTCAAGTCAATTAACAGTTAAACTTAACTTTTGCTAACAATAGAAATTACATTGCATTGTTTTAAAAAATTAGGAGGAACATTATACAAAAAAAAAAGTTTAGGATCTCAGACACTTTGCTAGGGGCATTCGAGCAATATCTCATAATAATTCAAAATTTCACAATATGTCATCTCACTGAGAACAATACTAATCAAAATAAATTCACAATTAAAACATTCAATTCATAAGTTCAAATCAAGTAATAAAAATGCAAATGGCTTAACTATTTTAATAAACTTTTAAAAACCTAAATGATATAAGCCTAGTTAATCTAGGATTCCAAATGGATAGAATATATCCTCAATGGATATATTGTATCATTATTTAAATTGTAAACAAAATAAACTAATTTTCTTAAACTTAAATTCAAAATTAAAATAAGATAAATTAATTTTCTAAATTTAAAAAGAAGAAAATAACTAAACTAATTGGACTCATGAGCCTGAATGTCTTAGGTTAAGCTCAATGTACTAAGAGTGGTTTTTTGATCATTTAGAACTCCATTTGCTTTCAAGACTTCTTAATTATTTATAACATCTCTAATTAATTAATTTATGGTTTCTTTCACCTTCTTAACTTTGGATATAGCCATCGATCATCTAATGTCCTGTAACAGATCAAAATAACAAAATGTTGGATTTTAACTTGTCCCTTGATTTCTATCACACTCTAGATCTATAGTTTAGGAATCAAATTGCTATTTAGCTTTGAAAGAAATATTTCTTTATAAAATTATTCTATATGCTAAAAACAATTTAGGGCAGGAGGATATATATGGTGGCTGGAGGAAATGGCACATCTTCCAACACAATTGAGTTTGCCTTAACTCATATCATAAATCACCCAGAGGTGATGAAAAGGGTTCGAGAAGAATTGCTATTTAACCTTTTAAAATTTGTCCTCTTGTATCCTTTGTGTGTGTGTGTATAATGTTTGGGATTTGGAGCATTTTCACACACTCTTTCAGTACGTTTTTTCATACTCAATATCATTCGTCTGTTTTAGTTATTTATCTAGTTTAATGATGCAAGATTATTAATTATATAATGACATTAAAATAAATATATTATTCATTATCATCATTTAAATACTTTTAAAAATAAGATCATAATACTTCTTTATGGTAATTATTAAATAAATAATTTATTTATTTTAATGTCATAATGGGCAATCTTACACAATTAAACCAAATAAATAATTAAACGAATGGATGTGATTTAGCTTGGAGGGACATATTGGTGGAGTGTATGGAAAGGATCCAAATTCCTTGACTTATTGAAAGAAATGGAGAGATCTTTTCTAACTAAATTACATAAACAAAGATAATAATTTGAATTGCTAACCACTTATTTAAGTAACGGGAACATATACCAGTCACACCAAGTTTAATTGATAATTTTTCATATGTTTTAAAATATAAAAAAAATGATTCTTGTTCGATTAAAAAAATTAATCAAAAGTCTATTTACTTTCGTGTTATTCATGTTTAGCTAAAAAATTACTATTCCTATTATTCTATCTAATTTTTTAAAAAAATAAATTATCAAAATAACACAAATATTATATGTAATTGCACGTAAATATTATATGCCAGTAAATAATTATATTTAATGCAAAATAATTTTGCATAATTAAATCCAACGGGAAAAAGACACTAAATAATTTGTATTTACATCTGAAATGTATAAGCGATTTATCTAAATTATCGAAACAAGTTAACATTGAAGTTATTATACCTAATACATATGAGATGAGATGAAGAGTTTAGCGAATTAATTAATTAGTTGAACAAGTTGAATGGAAGGAAATTAAATGGAGTATTAATTTAGTGAAACAATGATCCTAACGGCTAGTGAAAAATAATCCCTCAGAAATGAAACGGCTTGTAATTTTTTTTTTTTTTTCAGAACGGTAAGAATTTAAAAATTTGAGAGAAAGATGACGTAGGGGAGCGGGGAAAGGAACTTGTGAAACAATAGCCCACTACTACGACTAGTATAAATTGCCGACTCATAGTTGAAACGGCTAGTAAAAATTGAAAGTTTTATAGGAAGGCGGAAGCAGCAGGTGTTTATAGCCGTTACATCCTCCATGGTTTCGATGAATCCTCAAGGGTCGTCCTCACTTGCATCCTTGCTGTTACGGGTGGTTTAATATTTGGTTGTGATCATGGTGTTTCCGGTAAATATCTCATCCCTTTTTGCTAATTTCTACTTCAATTTTACTTCACTTGGATGCTCGTTCCTTTTGTTCATCGATTTATTGAAATGAAACTAATATGAATTTCAAATCTCTGTTTTTAAGGCATCATCTGTTTGATGAAATGTCTGAATGAACAGTATTTCCCCAAAGTCTTTTCTTAATTTTTGCTTCATACACTCGTGTTGAAGATATGAGGTTATTTGAATTCTGGTGTGTCGCCGGAGGGATGAGATTTCTGATGTGGGGTCCTTTTGTTTTTTGTAGGTGGAGTTACGTCTGTGGATTCTTATGGAAGTGACATTAACGAGCGACAGGAACAGTAAAGGGGTATCTGATATTTGTTTCTTTACCATTTCGGTTTTCGAAGTTCAATCATTAAAGTTTCCTGTTTCTTCCGATGTTTCTAATCGTAGTTCCCGTTGATTGCTTGTCTCCCGTTTTTTTTTTTTTCTGTTGAATTTTTCTAAAAAGGACATTTGTTTGTTTTGTGGGAATCAACAAAAGTATGTCCGCTAAAGGACACGAAGAATGTCATGACCCTTAGTTCAATCCTACATGCTAGGAGACAGGTATTTCCTTTCCTATCCTTCCAATGTCCGATACATTTGCCCATAGAGAACTGCGCTATGTTTTTATAACCCAGTTATTTTAATTACATTACATGGTGGCCTTTGTGCTTTGATATGGTAAGATTGATTGTATCGTCAAGAAAAAGCTAATAATTATTCCAAGGAGAATTAGAACGAAGCATGTTATTCCAACTTTTTTTTCTGGCATTGAAGCAATTTATTTTTGGTTAATTGATATGCACAATTATTTTGGTTTATATTGAGAAAGGAATGCAGCAAATGAACAACCACACTTGTGGATGAAGTGGCACATGTTTAGAGAATAAACAAAATTTGTGTGTTTTGCTTAGCAAATATTATGCTTTTGCGAACACTTGGTGCAGCCAAGTAAGTTGATTAACTGCAAAGAAATTGTAGGTGAATTATGTGGTGCAAATTCATAAGGTAATTCCATGAAATTTGACCTTAAACTTTCTGAAAATGATTCACTAGATGTTTGTTTTATGTAGTTTTGATATGTGTGGATTATTTTTATGGTTCATGAATTGTGAAGTTTGATGCCAAATTTAGCTAGGTATTGGGTTGTTTTTGAAATATATTTTTAAAGAAATATTGTAGGCTGTTTTCATGCATATTCATTGATTGTTGATGCCAAAAAGCATGGTGGAAGGATGAAATTAATTGGGTTTGTGGTGGGGAGAAAGGAAAAAAAAATATATTAAATTTTATGTTTTGGTCCTGATTTTTGAATTTGTTAGTTCTTGGTGACAACCATAACTGAAATGACGAAATCTGTTGTTGCATTGATGCTGTTTTTTATGTCAAATTGATGTGGGTGTTGTATTAATTTCACGGTGGAAGTATGGTTTGCCATCAATGGGGGAGTATTAAAAAATATGGAACGAAACATGATGTTATTTTCTATACCTGTGTCCTCTATAATTGTTTGCAATAAGAGTAATTTTCTCTATTTTTCCTTAAAGTTTAAATAATTGTGTTCTTTTTTAAAGTTGGTGTAGACATGGTTTCTACTTGAAAATCTATCTTCATTTTTTCTATTGTTAGATCATTCCTTTGACAGGCTCTCTAGTCAAATTGACATTATTACTTGGGATAGAAAAAAGAAGGTAAGATTTTCTTCATATTGAGTTTCTTTTAGTAAAACCTTTACTCCTACTTTCATTCTTGCTCTTGCCCTCTATTTGTTGCCCTCTTTGATTGTTTGTCCTTCATGTTTAAATCATTGTGTTATCTATATCAAGTGACGTAGATATAGATTTTTTTCTTCTCGTTCTCTCCTTGTACTTTTGTTGCTGCTTAGGTGTAGATATTAAATGGTTTGTAATAAAAGCTTGACTTTTAGTCGTTTTCTTTGTGATACTAGAAAATAATACATTCATTTTTAGCTGTGGCCCTTATTTTTAAAAAGCAACCGTTTTTTTTCATGTTTTTTTAATACATTTGCATAAGGAAATGCTTATAGGCTTGAATGTAAACAACACACACGCCCCCTTTAAAGTGGGACAAAAAATATGGGCCAAAATATGTTTATTATTTTCTCTAGTTGTATGGTGAATTCTTTGATGCGAGACAAATAATATGGAGGATAAATGTGGAAGAGGGAGGATGAGAAGAACTTCTCTCCAACTTAAGGTTAGTTATTCAAAATTAACAAAACAAGTAATATTTTGTTTGTTATCATTTCTTTTTTGGTTAGATCTTCCTGTGATGGTCTCTCCAATCCAAGCCATCAATATTGCTTGCGATCGAAAAAAGAAGGTAAGCTTCTCTCCATATTAAGTTTTTTTTTTTAAATAAAAGCTTTACTCCTACTTTCCCCTTTTTGATAGTTTGTACTAAGAGTTATTTTCTCATTTTGTTTAGCCTTTATGTTTAAGTGAACATGTTTTCTATATTGGGTGATGTAGATATGGTTTCTTCTTCTCCTTGTTCTCTACTTTCACTTTTGTTGCCTCTTAGCAATAGAGGTTGAAAGGTTGGTTTGTAATAAAAGTTTGACCTTTGTCATTTTCTTTGTCATACTAGAAAATAGTCTGGCCATTTCTTTTGGCTGGCTATCGAACTCAATAAGAGAGATTTTGTTCTTGTCTAGCCATTTACATGTGAATTGACGGTGATTATAAATGTATTCTTTTAGAAGAAATTATTTTCAAAAATTGGCTCACTATTAGGTTGCCTCATCAAATTTATTTTTTAAGTTGGACACTTTTTTGTTATGGCTATTTCTAGATAGTGAATGTTACCATTTTTATTGCAATTGTTTATTTGAATTATTCTTTTATTTTCTCATAAGTTCTTGAAAAATTTTGGTGCCCTTAGAGAAAGAGAATTTGTAGTTGCCTTTCCCTTAAGGCTTTGTCATTACTTGTTTGTTATATAATAATCATTTTCATATTGTGTTTGGTATTTTTATACTATGATTTCTACTAGTTTGCTATGATTGTTGTGATGTTTGTGGTTGTCAGATTGTAATTGATCTTTCATTTGCTATAAGGTTCCATTTGAAAGTTTAGACGCGTTGGTTGGGATGGATTTGTGGTTGTATGAATTGATTGTGATTGTGACTTTTCTTAGTTTTATTTTTTTACATAACTTATTTTATGTTATAGTTTCTAATTTTATGTTATAGTTGTTACCAAATTAGAGTGCTTGCTTATTGTGATTACTCTTTTCTTTTTTAACATTTCACTCGAAAATCTTGGATGCCTTTATGGGGGATTGATTTCATGATTGCATTCCCTGTCAAGGTTTTACTAGTTGTCTTTTACTTGCTTGTAAACATTATGGTTTTCGTGTCCTATTTACTTTTATGGATTGTGATCGTTGCTTGATTGTTATTTTATTTTTTTTAATTGTGATTACTCTTTTGCTTGCTTTCTGCTTGAAAGTTCAGGTGCCATTACCAAGTTGCCTTCATTCTTAGATTTTACCTATTCATTGCATAACATTTGGTTTTGCTTCCTAATATGAGGATATGAATTTGGAAGCTGTTCAAATTGCAATATAGATTTGATTATTTTATATGCTTTACTTGTTGTAATTTCTGTTAGATGTTGTGGCTTCTATTTTTGGATTGTAATTGTTATCAGATTGGTGTGCTTGTTTATTGTGATTATATTACTCTCTTTTTTTATTGCATTTTGGCTTGAAATTCTTAGATGCCTTCATAGATGAGAAATTTTTTGGTTTCTTGTGCCTTCAAGGTTGTCTCGTTTGTCATTTAATTGTTTGTGTTTAATAATATGTTTTTCATATTGTGTTGTTTCTTGATTGTGAATGTTACTGGATTTTTGTATTTGTTTATTGTGATAACTCTTTTGCTTGCCTTCTTGTTGAAAGTTTTGGTGCAATCAACGAGGAGGGCTTTTGCAATTCCCCCTTCAAAATGGATTAGTTACAAAGTTTCCTACTTCTTGTTTCTTTTATTTTTGGTTGTTCGTTGTATAATATATTTATTTTGCTTTCACTTTCTAACAAATAATATGACCTTATTTCTCTAAGGATGATGATCTGATTAGGTCTAATTAGGTGATATGCCTGATTTGCTATTAAAAATAATTTCATCATGCATTATGAAAGTGCAAGTGTATAACATGTATTGTCTGGGCATGAGGAATATGAATTTTATCATGAGGTTAGGTTATGTTACCCTTAACAATTTGTGAAGAAAATTTGCATATTAAACTACACTAAAGCCTCTCTCAATAGAGACTGTACTAGCATAGCTCATTTTCAGGAAATCTATATAACATGCAGGCCCTTACTAGAGCACATATCTTGAGCATCTAGAGTATGTAAATCAACCTTTATTTCCATATTGTAATAGAAAATAGATTTTTTTTTCAAATAATTCTAGATCACAATAGAACTAAATGGCATGCTAATTTAATCTAGTATAATTTATTAACTTTCATCAACGTTGCTTATATGAATACTCATTTATAGGAGCAAGGTTTATTGGTAAAACCTTTGATGGCATGGAACATCACAAAGGTTTGGTATTGCATACGATTGATTTATTAATTGTTGTTATCTAGAAGTTATCCATAGAATTTTTTATGATTATATATTGCATATTTTTTAATTATTTCAACTATACTTTTCTTTGCATATTCAATGCTAGTTTGGAATAGTCACATTCTTGGATAATTTTGACTAAAGTTGTTGAAAGATTTGTAATGAAAGCTTTACCTTTAGATATTTGCCTTTATACTTAAAATATTACAAGAAAATAGTGCAACTATTTTTTAGCCCTAGTCCTTGTTTTGAAAAATCACACATCTTCTGCCTTATTTTATGGCTTTTTATATTTGCATTGGTAATGTTGCGGGGCTTGAATCAATGCATACCTTTGATGTGGGATTGAAAATATGGAACAAAAAATATTTTATTATTTTTTACATATGTGTGGTGAATTCTTTGATGCGGGACAAAAATGTGAAGGATAATAAAGGAAGGGGGAGGATGAGAAGAACCTTGAGGTGATTCAAAATCAACCCAAAAAAAAAAGTAAGCATCTATCCTTCTTCGATTTCTTTTTGTTGTTAGATATTTTCTTTGATTGGTTATCCAATTCAAATCACCAATATTGCTTGTGATAAAAAAAGAAGTTAAACATCTTTCCATATTGAGTTTCTTTTTCAAAAAAATATTTTCTCCTACTTGTCTTCCAATTTGCTCTTCCTCTTATCTTTATTTCCCCTACTTTGTGATAGCTTGCACTAAGTGTAATATTATATTCTTTGTCCACTATGTTTAGATAATTGTGTTCTTTGTAAGAGGTGTGACGTATATATGGTTTATTCTACTTCTTCCCTCCATATACTTTTGTATCTATTTAGTTGTAGCTATGTGTTTGGTTATTAAAAGTTGAGATGTACCTTATTGAGGAAGCACTAAAATTGATATATGAAATTTGTAAGTAGGATGACAAATGGATGAGCTTCTCTTCATTTTGCAGCAATTCAAAATAAGCAAAATTGATAAGCTATTGTCCACCTTACTTTTTTCTTTTAAAATCTTTCCATTAGCCATTTATCTAACTTAAGGGGAGGAGTTTTGTTGTTGGTCTTCCCCTCTGCCACCATGCAAATTGATGGTGATTATGAATGTATTCTTTAGTGAAAATTATTTTTTCAAAAATTGCTACTATGATTGTTTATTACTTGTTTGTTATGTAACAATCATTTTCAACATGTGTATGCTATTTTTGTGCTAAGATTTCTACTTGATTTTTATAATTGTTATGATGTTTGTGGTTGTTAGATTGTAATTGATCTTTTGTTTGCAATAAGGTTTTGTTTAAAAGTTTAGATGTTTTGATTGGGAAGGGATTTTGTGATTGTATGAATTGATTGTGATTGTGAATTTTCTTAATTTAAATAGGTTTTTTTTTCTTTTTCTATATTATGGTTGTTATCGAATTACAGTTCTTATTTATTGTTATTACTCTTTTCTTTTCTAACAATTCACTCAAAAATCTTAGAGGATTCATAGGGGATAGATTTTTTAGGTTATCTCCCCAATCAAGGTTTTATTCGTTATCTTTTACTTGTTTGTAAACATTATGGTTTTTGTGTCGCATTTTTTTTTTGGATTGTGATTGTTACTGGATTTTTTTTGTGTGATTACTCTTTTAATTGCTCTTTTAATTGAAAGTTCAGGTGCCATCCATAGTAAGGAATTCTTTTGGTTCCCCCTTAAAATTAATCAATTACCAAGTTACCATTATTCTTTAAGTTTAGTTATTTGTTGCATAATGTATTTGTTTTTATTTCCTGACAAACTAGTAGGACTTAAGTACTGAAAGGATGAGGATATTAAATTTGAAAGTTGTTGGAGATTTGAATAGATTTGGCTTGTTTATGTTCTTTCCTGCTGTGATTTCTATTAGATATTATGGCTTTTATTTCTAGATTGTGGTTACTCTTTTATTTTCTATTGCATTTAGGTTGAAATGCTTGGATGCTTTCCTGGATGAGAAATTTCTTGGTTTCCAATTTCTATTAAATTCTTGGTTACTCTTTGAGGTTGCAATCTCTGTCTTTTAATTGTTTGTGTTCAACAATATGTTTTTCTTGTTGTGTTTATTGTTTTTGGATTGTGCCTGTTACCGAATTCTTGTTACTAGATGCTTTTAATTTCCTTCCTCTTTTTGTTGCATTCTTGTCAAAAGTTTGGGTGCATTTAATGTGCAGGGTTTTTTGAGTTTTCTCCTTGAAATTGGATTAGTTAAAATTATTCTTGTTACCATATTTGTTTTTGCTTTCTAACAAATAGTAGGACCCTACTCCTCTAATTTGAAAGGTGGTAGAAATTTTAATAGGTTAATTAGGTTATGTGCCTGATTTGCTATACAAAATAATTTTACCATGTATGATGAAAGTGCATGTGTATAACATATATTGTTTATGCTTGAGTAATATGATTTTAACATGAAGTTAGGTTATACTACTCTTGACGATTTGTGAAGAAAATTTGCTTATTGAACTACAAAAGTCTCTCATAATAGAGAGACAACATGAGCAAAGCTCATTTTCAGGAAATGTATATATAACATGCAAGCCTTGGTAGAGCACACATCTTGAGCATCCATAGTTTATAAATCAACCTTTATTGTAAGTTTCTATCCACCTTTAATTTTCTTATTGTTAAATCTCAACTGACTGGCTTTCTAATTCAAATTGCCAATATTGCTTGCAATAAAAAAAAGAAGGTAAGCTTCTTTCTCCACATTTGAGTGTCTCTTTTAAAATATTTTATCCTTGTCTTTTATTTCCCCCTTCTGTGATAGTTTGCACTAAGAGCAATTTTATCTTCTTTTTTTTGTCCACCCTATTTACATAATTGCGTTCTTTGTGCTAAGTGATGTAGATATAATTTCTTCTACTCTTTTTGTAAAGTCCTAACTCAAATCAGACTTTATTGTTCTAAATCACACAATCAACAAATCAAAATCATAGTAATAGCCCCTTTATTTGTTTTTAAATCTTGGGATCCTGACTTCTTAAAATATATATTCAAATAAAAAGACTAGCGGAAGCGCAAATGTAGTCAAACAACTTAAAAAGACACAACTTCTCAACCCTAAAAAAGGACCATACACCGCAGCATGTGGTAACCAATGAGCTTTGTTTCTATTTGTGTCATGCTCTATGATAGGCACATCATATGCCGTGGTGTATATGACAGTAATTTCTACTGTCATATGATAGCTCAGAAGACAAACTTTCATCTTGTGTGATTTCTATATTTGACGTTCGATTGTAGTGATTCAAGCATCCACACAAAGCTTAAAACATATACTAGCTAATAAAATAAGTTTGAACTTGATTTGACATTCCAATTTAAAATTAGACACCTGAGTGTAAAAAGTTATTTTTCTTTCAAAAACATGCACCCTAATGCTCAATTCTCATTCCTTATCCCATTAGACTACTTCGGGCCTTGAATCAAATTTAAAAAGACTACATACACATGATTGACACCTCATACCATAAATATCACATCAATTGTCCATTTTGGCCTCTTAAGGATGCATTACACAATTATAAACGTATATGAGGAATACACATATACAACACACACATATATAACAAGACTTGTTTCACTTTTAACCACTTTGACTCTCACATATAGGCTTTACCTCACTATATGATTGAGAATCACATCATACTCGACTCTTCAAAATAGAAATCTGCCTCACCATTTATGTCAAGTTCTCATATACCAACACAATTTACAATCAATACATAATCATCACATCAATTCAAATTCAACATATACACAAGTGTAACAAGTTACACAATATTATATACTTGCTTATTTAGCATTTAAGCCTACCCACATACTCTCTCATTAGAGCACCCTTGGCAAGATGTAACATCATATACATATATAAGAAAGATTCACAAGACAATACATATACACATTCACTTACGTATCCTATTTGGCAACTTAAATTCTATAAACAACTTTTTACATTCATTCATAATATATGGTAGTCATACCATTATCAAATGAAGCTACTCTTTCCTTGCTTCCTTTCTTGACATTCTCGCGCTCTCTTCTTTTCACCTGTGTTCAAAAATAACGAAATGAGATATACGTCCCAATAACTTAATAACCCCAATTACCGGTTAGTAAGCAAAATTATAAACAAATGATAAAGTAGCATGTGTATCAGTAAAAGCAATATTATATGCATGTACAGGAATTCATTCTTATTAATCTCGTTATGCTTATGCAATAAATTTCTAGTTTCACCTAGCAAGTAATCTCTACACTTCAACTAGACTTCCAGTCAGAAGGAACAAGGCCCACTATACCATTGCTCACACTAGGTAATGCTATTCATGTATAGGTGATCTCCTAGAGCCTTCATCGCAAAGTTAAACCCTATATTTTGGATTATTAAGACTTTCTATCTTGAGCTTAAATCCTCAAAGCTTAACTATTCAATCTCATATTAGTCATAAAACCTTAGTTCTATATTCGATAGCCCGTTTTAACTCTTTCTTTTAAATTACAACACCTTAAAACTAAGGTTTCTCAATTGATGAAATTCAATAAAAATGGGGTAGAAATGAAGTTTGAGATTACGTGAGTATCACCCAGTAAGTTACTAATCGAAGCAAACTCCCAATAGCCAGATAAGGCTTGCCCTACCAGAGATGGACTCATCTTCCCCTCCAAATACGTTTCCAATAATTCTTCTTTTAATTTGACAAATTGATCATATTAGCTATAAGTGATCCTTGGGCAATGCACTGTGGTACACTTAGCTTTCACTGCAACACTTGGCACAGTAAGTCCAATCTCACTTGTGCTTGCATATTATGCCTCAGATTGTTGTTCTACCCTTCTATCCTATCAATACAACATCCAAACATTACCAAACATCAACTCAACATTCAAATCATAATCAATCCACTAATTACTAATTTATTCCTGATTAGCAAATTGTTCCTGGAATTAAAATTCAGGATGTTAGACTTTTGCTCCTTCTACTTTTGTATCTATAACCATGATATGTTTGGGTTGGGAAAGATGACATGATCTCTTATTAAGGTACTGAAAGTGATATATGAAATTTGAAATCTCTCTATTTTGCAGCGAATTAAAATAAGCAAAATAGGTAAGCTTTTTTTTTTTCTTGCAAGATCTTTCCATTATTTGGCTATCTAACTCAGGGGGAGGGATTTGCTGTTAGTATTCCCCTCTAATTCCAAGTGAATTGATGGTAATCATGAATGCATGTTTTAGTTGAAATTATTTTTCCAAAAAATGGCTCGTTACTAGGTTGCCTTTCTCTTCAAGTAAGACATTTTTGTTTTCATGTTAGCATGGCTATTTTTAGATTGTGAATGTTACCAATTCTTATTGTGATTATTTATTTGGATTGTTCTTTTGTTTGCTATCTTTTATACTGAGATTTGATTGCTATGATTGTCGTGATGTTTGTGGTTGATTGAATGTAATTAATCTTTCATTGGTTATTAGGGAGGGATTTTGTAGTTGTATGAATTGATTGTGATCGGTACTTTTCTTAGTTTTAAATTATTTTTTTTACATAACTTATTTGATTCCATTGTGTGGTTTTTATTTCTATATTATGGTTTTACTAGAATAGAGTGCTTATTTATTGTGATTACTCAAAAATCTTGGATGCTTTCATGGGAGATGGATTAGGTGGTTGTATTCCTTATCAAGGTTTTATTTGTTGTCTTTTTTACTTGTTTGTAAACATAATTACTTTCATGTCATGTTTTCTTTTTCTTTTTTTTTTTGGATTGTGATTTTTACTAGATTTTTACTCTTTTGTTTGCTTTTTCAGTTGAAAGTTCAGGTGTCATTAGCAGTGAGGGATTTTTTGGTTCCCCCCTTAACCAAGTTGCCTTCATTATTTGATTATAGTTTTTTGTTGCATAACATATTTGTTTTTTGCTTCCATAAACAAGTAAGATGTAATTACTCTAAGGATGAAGGCATGAAATTCAGAAATTGTTAGTTTATGTGCTTACTTGCTGTTATTGCTATTAAATGTTATGGCTTTTATTTCTAGATTACGATTTTTATTAGATTGTTGTGCATGTTTATTGTGATTATTTTTTTAAACTTTTTATTGCATTTAGATTGAAATGCTTGGATGCCTTCATGGATTCTAAATTTTTTGGTTTCATGTGCCTTTGAAACTGTATTCTTTATCTTTTAATTGTTTATGTTTAACAATATGTTTCTTACGTTGTATTTTTTTTTATTTGTGGATTGTGATTTATACTAGACTCTTGTCTCATTTTATTGTGATAACTCTTTTTCTTGCTTTCTTCTTGAAAGTTTGGGTGCGATTAACGAGAAGGATTTTGTGATTTCCCTTCTTAAGATAGATTAGCTGCCAAGTCACCTTCCTCTTCATTCTTTTGTTTTTAGTTGCTTGTTGCATAGCATTTTTTTTCCAATAAATGACTGTATTCCTCTATTAGTTATGATTAGATGATGTGCCTGATTTGTTATCGAAAATAATTTGGTCTTGCATGATGAAAGTGCATGTTCATAACATGTAATGTTTGTGCTTGAGGATTATGATTTTAACACGAGATTAGATTATGCTACCCTTAACAGTTTGTGGAGAAAATCCACATATTAAAATACACTAGAGTTTCTCATAATGGAAACTACAAGAGCATATAGCTCATAATTCAAATAAGGT
The DNA here is from genome assembly GCF_029017545.1 of Prosopis cineraria. Lineage (NCBI taxonomy): Eukaryota > Viridiplantae > Streptophyta > Magnoliopsida > Fabales > Fabaceae > Prosopis > Prosopis cineraria. The sequence goes on from NW_026555428.1 coordinate 42,940, forward strand.
TATGCTACCCTTAACAACTTTGATTTCCATATTGTAGGAGAAAATAGACATTTTTTTACATAATTCTAGATAATAAACTACTATCCATCTTGATTTTTTATTGTAAAATCTTTTTTTGACAAGCTATAACATTAAATTCTATGGTATTCCTAGTGATAAAAAAAGTTCAACTTCTCTCTTCATCTTGAGTTTTATTTTATATTAATCTTCACTTCTACTTGCTTATTACTATTAAGACACCACAACTGGTAAATGAAATTTGGAAGTTTGATAAGGTTTTCTAAGAACTCTCCTTTTTTTTTTTTTGGCTCATGTCTACTCTCCCTTTCTTTCTATTTTATTTGTTCTTATTTTTCTTTTTCATTTTTCTTATAAATTTATAAGATTTAAAGTAGGATGAAATTTTGTAAGTTTATTTTGCCATATTTCATTTATCTTTATTTCCTAATGTAGCATTTGGATGAGGCTTGTTTAATTGATTTTCATTTATGACCTCGAAATTATTTAACTTGAGATGCTTAGAAAAAGGGGCGTTAACTTTGTTGGTATCTTCCCTTGTAACGTTGTGTGAATTTAAGGTGATAGTGAATGTATTCTTGTTTTAGTAGAAGCTATTTTTTCAAAAATAACTGGTTACTAGGTTATCTCCCTCTTTAGAGTTATTTTTAAATTTGTACACCTTCATTTTCATGTTGTTGTGACTATTTCTAGATTGTGAATGTCAATAAATCTTTGCAATTCTTTATTTAATAATAATTTTTTAATTATGATTATATTATTACTTGCTTGTTATTTAACATCATCATTTTCATTTTGTATTTGGTGTTTTTAGGTTAAAATTGTTACTAGATTTCTATGTTTGGTAGTTGTAATTTTTATGGTTGCCAAATTTATAGCATATCTTTTGTTTGCTAAGTTCTCTTTGAAATATTGGATGTTGATATTTTCTTCTCCTTCTCTCATTGTACTTTTTGATGCTTAGCTGTAGAGGTTGAAAGGTTTGTAATAAAGGACCTTTAGTCATTTGTTTGTGATACTAGAAAATAGTCTATCCCATGTGTTACATATGGCCCTTATTTTGAAAAAACACACATCTCTTGCTTAATGACTAGTTTTTCATGTTGAGTTTATTGCTTAACAAATAGATTGTAGTGCTTGCTTGACATCACTTTTTTGCTTACTTTATATTTGAAAGTTTAGGTGTCAACAAAAGGGAGGGATTTTGTGATTTCTCCTTAAAATGGACTAGTTGTCTTCCTCTTCAATCTTTTGTTTGAGTTGTTTGTTACATAACAAATTTACCTTTGCTTATTAATGAAAAGGTAGGACCTTATTCCTCAAAAGGATGATAATAAATTTGGAGGTTGTTATAGGTTATGTGTCTGATTTGGTTTGGTTTTTATTTCTAGTAGATTGTGGTTGTTACCAGAATGTTGTGATTATATTTTATTTTCTATATTTGGCTTGAAAAACTTGGGTGCCTACAAGGGGAGGGATTTTATGGACAATTATAGTTGTTTTCTTTGTCTTTTAATTATTTGTATTTAGCAATTTTTTTCATGGTTAGTTTGTTGTTTATGTATTGTAATTATTATCGAATTCATGTTGTGCTTGGGATAAGTACTCACAACAAGGTCTATTCCCATGTTTCTGTACATACTGCCTATGTTCTTTTATTCGTAGTCCTCCTCTACTTAGTCCATCCTGTCATTCTATTAAGCACTATCATCCTTCTAATTTCTCTTTACTAGTTGACATTCCATCTTTTGTTTTGGCACCTTTTTTCAAATCCTAAGAGATTTCAAAGGGTACAAATGTTCCTTTTAACAATGCAAATTTCAATAAGATTATTGAATTCTCGTATTCTTATATGTCTCTTTCAACTATATGTTTTGTCTGGATTTAGAGCATTGCACCTCCTATGTGTGCCAGAAGAGTTCTGTCTTTAATAGGATGTTAATAATTATTGATTGTGAGTTTCCATGCCTAAGAGTGACTATGCTATCAAGAATTTTAGAGATTGGAAGTGTATTATAGGTTTGACCTCTGAGTTTTGAGTATTCTAATGTTTTGAGCACTCCTTAAGCACATGTTTCTCTAGAGAGCACCTTCATCACATCTCATTATGGTGAGTCAATTGTTTTGCCTTCCAAAATAATTTAAACTCTCACCTTTACTTCATCATTTTACTCTTTTCCCTTCACTCCTTTTGCTTTCCTTTCCTTCACCAAGCCCTACATGCTCAACAACTTGCCTTTACCCATCAACCTAGGAGGTTCATTAATTATTTTCCCATGCTATGTATTAATGTTCCAGAGTACCCTTTCCTTTTATCTTGGCTAGGTGAGTGTTACTTTAGCTTATAGGTCTAGTTGGTAGAGCAAGTTGGGTCTTTGCATCATTTCTAAGGGGGATCCCGTGCTTTTGGAAATACTTTTATGGTTAAATGTGTGAGTAAATCCTATTTTGTGTTTCCCTTTAGCACCTTTATCATCACAATCTGAGATGTTTTCCTCTTTATTAGTCTCCTAATCATCCTTTTGTCCTTAGGGACATAAAATATAATGATTTTCCTCCATTCCATTTTGTTGCAAATCATCAATTTCCTACACTTTATTCCCTCATCATCAATACTTACCATCTTGGTTCTATACTTACCTTTAAGCAATTTAGTACTTACCTTGATGGAGTGTTAGTACTTGAAAAGCCTATCGATAAGGCTTCCTGAGTTATACGGAAGTTAGGCCTCCTGAGTCATTCTTCATGATTTGAAGTAATTGAGGGAAAATATTATCTCTTTCATTTGCTTGTTTAGTTTTTTGTGGGTTTTGTGAAACTATAATTTGTATTTTATAAAAATGGTTATGTCTTTGTGTTTTAGTATTCAATGTAAAGTATGTTTGCTTTTATGAAACAAAAGATGATTTGAAATTATGATTATTGAAAATGTTATATGATGATTAGTATTCAATGTGAGTTTATGAATGGTGAATTTAACTTATGAAATTAAGCTGATTAGCTTAATGGTGCTAATGTTGCCTACTTCTTCACTTAGTAGGAGAGGTTATGGGATTAAACCCTAAGGGTGTATGTGTTACACTTGGGGGTAAACTCTGAAAAGAGGGAGGGCAAACAAGTATCTTCCAATCATATCGATATTTAAGTGATTGTTTGCTAATAAAAAGGATACAAAAAATTTGAGATGACATACAGATGAGAGAATTTCTAATGGAAATCTTTGACATCCAGTTGATTTGGAACAATGTAAGAAAATTGGTACGTTATTTCCCAAGTTTAGTAAAGATTCGAGGAACCTTAAGCTTGGCCTTAGTATGGATGATATGAATTCTTACGACGGCTTTAGCAACATAAACAGTTTATAGCCTATTCCATTAGTGATTTACAACTTATCTCCAATGTTGTCCATGTAATGCAAGTATACCATATTGTTTGTGATCATTTTAGGAATGAAACAACCAAGGAATGACATTGACAAGTAGGAGAGTAGGTCTCCGGGGCATTTGACTTCTTCTGTGAGCTCGTCATTATTACCTTTTCCTCCATTATCTTTTACAATCTAGTTTTAAGGGTAACATCAGCCACTACCCTTAATTTCAAAATATATTTTTTAGCCCCTTAACTCAAACATCGATAGAATCATTAACTAAAAAAATTAAAATTAAACTTCTAAATATTGACATGTTAAATTTAATTTTTTTTAAATAACAATGATTGGCACAAAAAGATCATCTTTGGAGACCAAGTGTTAGGATCAAAGACTAAAAAAATATTTTATAAAATTTAAAAATAAAACCAAAGCCTTACATAAAATTACAAGATATCTAATATGCACTCTTGCCTTATTATATTTAAAAGTTAAAAATTTTTTACTGTAACATCCCAAAAATTATCCTCTTGATTAATTAAGCTAATAAAGGGTGAATTTATAAATTTAAATACAAATGAATTTGAAAATAGTTAGAGATGGCCATTGAGTTTGCTTTTAGCTTTTGGATTGGGTTTGAAGTGAATTAGGTCTCTTGGACTCAAATTGTAAAAAAAAAAAATTGAATTTTTAGCCCACTGTGCGTTATACTGCAACATAAAAATTTATGCTATAGCGTAATTTTCAAAACCAATTTTCTTTAAAAACACAAACATTCAAAACAAAGAGAAATGGACCAAAAATAGAGGGAAGAGTGATAGAGAGTTTTTTCTCTACTAGGGCATCAATTTTTAGGCATTTTGGAGATGATTAGAACTTGATTTCATTGAAGTATGCCTTCCTTATCCCTTCTTCTCCTTACAAGTTTTGAAAGTAAGATTTAAGGTTAGGAGATGATGATTTCTGAACTTAGAGTTATGGGTCCGAACCCATTCATCTGAGTAAGACTAGTAGAGTTGTTTGAGTGATCTAAGCCTACATATAATGGTCTTATGCATCCATGAGAGTGGACTCTCAATTATGAACAAATTTGTACATTTAAATGCCATTAGTGATAAAAGTTAGGATTGTTGGAAGCCACTATTAGCAGTAGATAGGTTTAATAAAGTTAGTTAAAGCTAATATGAGTTAATAAATCTAATGTGGTGATTAAACTCATGAGTTGAGAGTGGTTGAAATTTGAGAGTTGAAAGTGAGTAAGTTATGACATTAATATTATTTTGGGTTGTTAAATGATATATTAGTAATTATGTAAGTTGTTGAAAGCTAAATAAAGGAGTTAAGAAACACATTAGATGTGAGGTTAATCTTATAGTTGAGAAATTTGATTATTAAATTATGAAATTAGATATTAGAAATAGTGATTTTATTGATTATAGTGATAGGTTGTTAATGTACTTGTAGACTAACCTCACAAAGCATCGGTGAGTTTGAATTTAGCTCAAAAAGCAAGTTGTGATTAAGGGGTATCCTTTGACCTATTAAAGGTTTTGAAGTGATCGGGGAAAAATCTTGTTTGTATAGTTGTATGTTAATTATTTATTAGTTGAACTAATTTATTTGAAAGTTTATTTGGGTGGTCAAGAACCCATGGATGTAATGTTAGCAACATGATGAAATTATGTATGTGAGATTGTATTGAATTGTTGAGAATATTACATTTATACTCATGTGATTATTGATAAATGAAGCATGTAATTGTAAAATCGATGAACATGTGATATTTGATACGTGGAGTATGATGAATTTGATCGTGGTATGTAGATTATGTAACATCCTGATTTTTATATAATAAAGAAATTGTGGAATTTAGGTTTTGAGGAAAAAAATGATAATAATAGGAATTTATATTATTTGAGGTTATTTAGAAATGATATTATGGTTAGGTATTTAATTATAAATTTAAAAATTTAAATTTAAAATCACATAAGCAATATTTAGTTAAGATATAATACATAAAAATTTTTTTATTGTGTGTTAAAAAAAAAAAGAGAAGGTAGAAGGAACAAAAAAAAGGGAGGATGGAAGGTTGTTGTTTCTAAGTCCCACATTGGTTAGATGAGGAAAGAAAAGAGGTGCCTTCATGTTTAGGAAGCATAAGAGGTTAAGATGCAATTTAGAGAAAATTGTAACTTTTGGCCCAAAGGTTTGAATAATTAAATTCAAACCTATAATTTTTTTAATATAATTTTGGGACCACAATCCCATTTTTATATTATTTTTCTCTCTTCCTCTCACGTTGCTCGGCGTTTTTCTCGCAAGGGGGAATTATTTTTTTTTTCTTCAGGTATGTTCTAGCTTTCCTGTTTAGATTAGCATTAAAAATTTATTTAATTACAAAATTAATTTTATAGTTATTTTCTAAATAATATTAGCTTTCTAGTGATATGATTATTTTGTAGGATAGAGTAAATATTCTGATTAGGATTTTTCTATAGGATAGTTAATCTGATGATATGATGGAGTAAAAATATAGGTTAAAACTCTTAGGGATATAATAAATATTATAGAATATTTTTTTGAGGTTGAAACTCATGATTAAGAATTTTTGAGTTAAAATCTAGATCTATATGGTTGAATTTATGTGGAATCTGAGACGTAGGGATAAACCTATGATTATTAAATATTTATTTAAGTATGAATAGGTATTTTTGAGGTTATAGAAAGGTGATTTGAGGCTTCAGGATAATTCTAAAATTTTTAATTTATTTTTGGATGAATTTTTAGAATATAGAAGGATGAAATTGTGATACTAGAAGTGAATTGAGGATAAAAAAAAATAGTTCATTAGGGTACGAGAATTTTAGAAAAGAATTTGGGAAGTTAAATGAGGCATAAATCTTAAATTAGTGTTAATATGGACTATAGATCTAAGACTTTCTAACTCTTTAAATTAGAGTTATTTATTTTAATGTAAAATTAATATATAGTATTGTGAAATAATTATGTAGATTATATTGACAAAGATAGTGGTGAAAAAGGAGTTGTGAAGGGGAACTTGTTATTCAAGACACAAGGTAACCATTATTAATGTGTTGTGATGGGTGTGTTTGTGAATGGTTATGTGTTGTTTTGTTGTTTGGAAAAATTATGAATTATTGAAAATAAATACTGTTATATACTTCTGTGAAATCATTGCCAAGTGGGTTAAAAATTTATTTTTGTTTATCATGATGAGATATTATTGTTCGGATATATTTCTGTTTGGATATTTGAATGATGCATGACTTGTCAGGGTATTTTAATGTATGGTGTTAATGGAAATTTCTGTTCGGTTAATTATTACCACGTGGTAAGCCCTCATTGGACCCAATGAGTGGCGTGTCGCTTGGTCCAACTCACCTTTGGCTGGGTGATTTGGCGTCCGAGCATGGCGAAAGGAGGATATAAGGTGCAGTCATGCAAATTAAATACTTGTTCGGTTTGTTTGAAAGTATTGTTCGGTTAAATGTTTTGTGTGCCCACTTAGCAATCGCATGATTAGTTACATCCGCATGCATCATTACATATTAATTTTTGGTTACTGGGACTTTTAAGTCTCATTCCCGTGATTAATATTTTTACAGGAGCGAGTCCGGCCGAGAAAGCACCAGAGGTGTAACTATGGTGTATGAGACACCATCTTTTACGTTGCCTCTTATTTTAGATTATACAATGTATCTTGTGCCAACTTAGGACATATCTTCTTTGTGAAGCATGTAAACTCTAATCCTTTTTATTAAAAGTATTTATATGACCAAGAGGATTATGTCCGTCCCTCTTGATTTATGATCTGATTTGAATATCATGACATGAGGATCCTGTCTGTCCCTCATGGTTCTAATTGCTTTTTTTGAGATATTTTAAGACCTGTGATATATTGTCTTGGATGTATCATAGTAGAAAATTTCTACCATGATAAGGGTATGATAAGGGTTCAATAAAAAAAAATAATTTCTTGAATTAATAATTTGCAAAAAATCGGTTTGTAAATTTGAGGGTGTTACATATTGGTATCAAAGCATCATGTTTCAAGCCTCTATTTTAGTAACACTTATTTAAACTTTTGTTTGAAATATTATTTTGTGAATTTAATATGTATTTATTATGTGTGGTGCATTGCATATAGTCGGTTGGCAATATACATTGTTATGGTGCTTCTCATTGTATGGCCATTATATAGCTAGGCCAATTTTATTATTTATATCTTGTATCCTTTAGGAGGGAGAAAATGCCTGTTACTCGTGGTAACTCAGGATTCCAACATGAGCACCTACCACCGCCACTGCCAAATGAGGAGCCTGACTTGGCGGAATTGAGAATGCTTGTAAAAACATTAACAGACAAGGTTCAAGGATACGAACAAGAGTTGACAGAGCTAAAGAGGCAAAAGGTAACTGAAAATGGAGATAGGGCTCATGTTGAGAGTCATGTGGGGGAAGGCAGTTCCTCACATCCTGCCACTCCGAGAGATCATGAGTTTAGAAGGGAGGAAATTAGGCAGGAGGAACAGAGAGCCCCACCGACCATTACTGATGTGTGGGAAACTGTTAGGAAGTTTAACCCTCCTACGTTTGATGGTAACCTTAAACCATCCGTGGTAGAGGAATGGGTGAAGAGACTCGAATCCATCTTTCGAGTAGTCACATGCACCAGCAATCAAAAAGTACAAGTAGCATTAGTGCTCCTAGTGAAAGGAGCAAGAGATTGGTGGGAGACAGCAGGGTCCAGGGATGATTCTACACTCACCTGGGAGGAATTCAAGGAAAAATTATTCAGGCATTACTTTCCATCAGAGTTAAGGTCTGAGAAGGAAGCGGAATTCCATGCCTTTAAGCAAGGAAACCTCGATGAAGACACATTCATTGCTAAGTTTCAGGAGTTATCTAGATACTCCACGTACCTGCAGTATAGGGATGATTCTGAATGGAAGGCTAAGTGCTTATTGGAGAAGGCTAGACCAGAAATGAGGGAACAATTGGCTCATCTAGATATCCGAGATTATGATGAAATGTGCATAAAACTACAAGTAGTAGCTCGCAGTAAGAAGGAGGTCGAGAGAGAGAAGAGGGGTTATTCATATAGTAGACCCCCAACCTACCCTCGACCCACCGGAGGCATTATGAAGAAAAACCATCAGGGTTCGAGTAGCTCATGAAACCAAGAAAGGCAAAAGGATCTATTTCAAAGGGCCAAGGACAGAGGAGCTATCATAGTAGTTATCACGGGTCACAGAGGAGCCCAACAATATCTACCCCTACCCCGAGTACAGCAAACTCTCAGCAGTGCACTAAATACGGGCGTCGTCATTTCGGACAGTGCTGGGTCTGTTACATTTGTGGGAAACTCGGTCATATTGCAAAGTTTTGTGGGGACAACCAGGGCTCAAATATGAAGAACCCTTCCCAATATCCTACTATCTCTGGCCGTGTATTTGCTCTTACTCAGGACACCATGAACTCCCCGGATGCCATTAGAGGTAACATCAAAATCCTTCATCATGATATTGTTACACTATTTGATTCGGGTGCTACACACTCTTTTATTTTTGAAACTTGTGTAAAGAACCTTGATTTGCCTGTGTGTATTTTACCTTTTGATATGAATGTGTCTACTCCTACGGGAGAATCTGTGAGGACTACTAAGGCATGCCTTAACCTAGTGGTCAAGTTTAAAAATAGGAAAACAACTATGGACTTAATTATCCTACCACTGAGAGGTATGGATGTAATTGTGAGAATGAATTGGATGGCTACAAATGGTGTTATTCTAGATTGTAGAGAGAGGAGTGTGTCTTTATCTTCTTTGTCGGTGACCCCAGTCGAGACTCAAGATCATGTTTTCTTGTCGGCGGCGCAAGTTGATAGATGTATAAAGAAGGGTTGCCAGGCCTACATGGTTTTCTTCTCTATCCAAGCTGAGATTGATGAAGGCGTGAAGAATATCCCAATTGTCAAAGAATTTGCGGATGTATTTCAGACGAAGTCTCCGGTTTACCCCCAAAGCATGAGGTAGAGTTCTTAATTGAATTGGTACCCGGTACAGGGCTAATTTCTAAGGCTCCTTATCGGATGTCCCCTTCAGAGTTAGCGGAACTGAAAAAGCAAATTGAAGAGCTACTTGAGAAGGGTTTTATCAGACCGAGTGTTTCACCTTGGGGATCTCCAGTCCTTTTTGTAAAGAAGAAGGACGGAAGCCTCCGATTGTACATTGATTATAGACAATTGAACAAAGTAATCATCAAGAACAAATATCCACTTCCGAGAATCGATGATTTGCTGGATCAGCTTGTGGGATCCGCAGTTTTCTCAAAGATTGACTTAAGGTCAGGGTACCACCAATTGAGAGTGAGAGCAGAGGATATACCTAAGACAGCATTTCGGACGAGATATGGGCATTATGAATTCATGGTGATGCCGTTTGGACTTACGAATGCTCCTGCAGTATTCATGGATTACATGAATAGGATCTTTCGACCCTATTTAGATAAGTTTGTACTAGTGTTTATTATGACATTCTTATTTATTCAAAGGATGAGGAGGCTCATGGTGAGCATTTAAGAATCGTCTTGCAAGTTTTAGGGAATATAAGCTTTATGCCAAATTAAACAAGTGTGAATTTTGGCTCCAAGAGTAAAGTTTTTGGGCCATGTTGTGTCCAGAGACGGAGTTGCGGTGGATCCTAGCAAGATTGATGCAGTGATGAAGTAGGAACAGCTAAAATCTGTTACAGAGATACAAAGCTTTCTAGGTTTAGCAGGTTATTATCGTCGCTTTATTAAGGGATTTTCGCAAATTGCGATGCCCTTAACTAAGCTGACTAAGAAGGATGCCCCATTTATTTAGACTGACAAATGTGAAGCTGCTTTCTAAGAATTGAAAAAGAGGTTAACCACTACTCCAGTGTTGACTATTCCTGACCCTGTGGTGCCGTACACTCTGTACACTGATGCTTCTTTAAAGAGTTTAGGATGTGTTTTGATGCAAAATGACCGAGTGGTTGCCTATTCCTCCAGACAGTTGAGACCACACGAGGAAAATTACCTTACTCATGATTTGGAGTTAGCTGCAATTGTGTTTGCTCTGAAGATATGGAGACACTACTTGTATGGATTTAAGTTTCAAATCTTCAGTGACCATAAGAGCCTGAAGTATTTATTTGATCAAAAAGAGCTTAATATGAGGCAGCGACGATGGATGGAATTTCTGAAGGATTATGACTTTGAATTACATTACCATCCGGGTAAGGCTAACGTGGTAGCTGACGCCTTAAGTAGAAAGACTATTCATGCTGCACATTTGATGGTTCATGAATATCATTTATGGAACAGTTTTCATGATGTTCCAGTAGATGTGATTGAACATCAAATGGCCGCACTCCAGGTAGCAGACTTTGAGAGTAAATTCTGGGAAGATCTCAAAGTCTCACAATAGAGTGATGACTACTTAAGGAATATAAGGAAGGAGATAGTGGTAGGTAAGGCCCCAAATTTTACCATCTCTGAGGATACAGTGATGAGGTATAAAGGTAGAGTTTGTGTACCTAATGATCCAAGATTGAGGAATATCCTTTTAGAAGAAGCTCATAGGAGCAAATATACAATTCATCCCAGTATAACTAAAATGTACCATGATTTGAAGCGAGGTTGGTGGTGGCCAGGAATGAAGAAAGATGTAACTGAATTTGTTTCTAGATGTTTAACGTGTCAGAAGATAAAGATAGAACATCAGAAGCCAGCTGGAACACTGCAACCGTTAGATATTCCAAAGTGGAAATGGGATGATATTTCCATGGATTTCATCACTGGACTGCCAAGAATACCCTCGAGTAAGGATGCTATTTGGGTGATAGTAGACCGACTCACCAAATCGACTCACTTTTTGGTGATCAAGTTTACCTCTACATTAGAAAAATTTGCTAAGATATACATTAAGGAGATAGTTAGACTTCATGGTATACCCTCTAGAATTGTGTCAGATCGTGACCCAAGGTTCACTTCAAACTTTTGGGGTGCGCTATAGAAGGTTATGGGTACCAGACTAAGTTTTAGCACCGCATACCACCCCCAAACAGATGGACAAATAGAGAAGACGATCCAGACTTTGGAGGACATGTTGAGAGCTTGTGCCATTGAACTACCAGGTAGTTGGGATAATCATTTGCCATTAGCTAAATTTGCTTATAATAATAGCTATCATTTTAGTATTGAGATGGCGCCTTATGAGGCCTTGTATGGAAGGAAGTGTAGATCGCCTTTGTGTTGGACAGAATTAAGTGAAAGGAGTATCATTGGTCCAGAAATTATAGAGCAGACCACCCAGAAGATTGCAATGATTAAGCAAAAATTGCTAACAGCTCAGAGCCGACAGAAGAGCTATGCCGATAAAAGAAGACGGCCGTTAGAGTTTGAAGTAGGAGATCATGTATTTTTAAAGGTTTCTCCGGTGACAGGCGTTGGTAGATCCATTAAGGCAAAAAAGTTGACACCTAGATTTATGGGCCCGTATGAGATCTTGGAGCAAATTGGATCTACTGCATATAGAGTTGCATTGCCTCCACAGATTGCAGGTATCCATAATGTGTTCCACGTATCACAATTGAAGAAGTACAACCCGGATCCCTCCCATGTTATTGAACTTAAAAAAGTAGAATTGAGAGAGAATTTGACCTCTAGATCCGAACCAGAGCGAATTGAGGACTTTAAGGACAAACAACTGTGCAATAAGACCATCCGACTCGTGAAGGTGATTTGGAAGGGTGGAGCCCTAGGTGATGCTACTTGGGAAACCGAGGAGAGTATGAGGCGAGATTATCCACATTTATTTGCTTAGGTACATAGTTTCTAAGCTTACCAGCATTAAATTTTGAGGACAAAATTTCTAAAAGGAGGGGAGAATTGTAACATCCTGATTTTTATATAATAAAGAAATTGTGGAATTTAGGTTTTGAGGAAAAAAATGATAATAATAGGAATTTATATTATTTGAGGCTATTTAGAAATGATATTATGGTTAGGTATTTAATTATAAATTTAAAAATTTAAATTTAAAATCACATAAGCAATATTTAGTTAAGATATAATACATAAAAAATTTTTTATTGTGTGTTAAAAAAAAGAGAAGGTAGAAGGAATAAAAAAAAGGGAGGGTGGAAGGTTGTTGTTTCTAAGTCGCACATTGGTTAGATGAGGAAAGAAAAGAGGTGCCTTCATATATAAAAAGGAGGGGGTGTGTGCATTAGGAAGCATAAAAAGCTAAGATGCAATTTAGAGAAAATTGTAACTTTTGGCCCAAAGGTTTGAATAATTAAATTCAAACCTATAATTTTTTTTAATATAATTTTGGGACCACAATCCCATTTTTATATTATTTTTCTCTCTTCCTCTCACGTTGCTCGGCGTTTTTCTCGCAAGGGGGAATTATTTTTTTTTTCTTCAGGTATGTTCTAGCTTTCCTGTTTAGATTAGCATTTAAAAATTTATTTAATTACAAAATTAATTTTATAGTTATTTTTTAAATAATATTAGCTTTCTAGTGATATGATTATTTTGTAGGATAGAGTAAATATTCTGATTAGGATTTTTCTATAGGATAGTTAATCTGATGATATGATGGAGTAAAAATATAGGTTAAAACTCTTAGGGATATAATAAATATTATAAAATATTTTTTTGAGGTTGAAACTCATGTTTAAGAATTTTTGAGTTAAAATCTAGATCTATATGGTTGAATTTATGTGGAATCTGAGACGTAGGGATAAACCTATGATTATTAAATATTTATTTAAGTATGAATAGGTATTTTTGAGGTTATAGAAAGGTGATTTGAGGCTTCAGGATAATTCTAAAATTTTTAATTTATTTTTGGATGAATTTTTAGAATATAGAAGGATGAAATTGTGATACTAGAAGTGAATTGAGGATAAAAAAAAATAGTTCATTAGGGTACGAGAATTTTAGAAAAGAATTTGGGAAGTTAAATGAGACATAAATCTTAAATTAGTGTTAATATGGACTATAGATCTAAGACTTTCTAACCCTTTAAATTAGAGTTATTTATTTTAATGTAAAATTAATATATAGTATTGTGAAATAATTATGTAGATTATATTGACAAAGATAGTGGTGAAAAAGGAGTTGTGAAGGGGAACTTGTTATTCAAGACACAAAGTAACCATTATTAATGTGTTGTGATGGGCGTGTTTATGAATGGTTATGTGTTATTTTGTTGTTTGGAAAAATTATGAATTATTAAAAATAAATACTGTTATATACTTCTGTGAAATCATTGCCAAGTGGGTTAAAAATTTATTTTTTGTTTATCATGATGAGATATTATTGTTCGGATATATTTCTGTTTGGATATTTGAATGATGCATGACTTGTCAGGGTATTTTAATGTATGGTGTTAATGGGAATTTCTGTTCGGTTAATTATTACCACGTGGTAAGCCCTCATTGAACCCAATGAGTGGCGTGTCGCTTGGTCCAACTCACCTTTGGCCGGGTGATTTGGCGTCCGAGCATGGCGAAAGGAGGATATAAGGTGCAGTCATGCAAATTAAATACTTGTTCGGTTTGTTTGAAAGTACTGTTCGGTTAAATGTTTTGTGTGCCCATTTAACAATCGCATGATTAGTTACATCCGCATGCATCATTACATATTAATTTCTGGTTACTGGGACTTTTAAGTCTCATTCCCCGTAGTTAATATTTTTACAGGAGCGAGTCCGGCCGAGAAAGCACCAGAGGTGTAACTATGGTGCATGAGACACCATCTTTTACGTTGCCTCTTATTTTAGATTATACAATGTATCTTGTGCCAACTTAGGACATATCTTCTTTGTGAAGCATGTAAACTCTAATCCTTTTTATTAAAAGTATTTATATGACCAAGAGGATTATGTCCGTCCCTCTTGATTTATGATCTGATTTGAATATCATGACATGAGGATCCTGTCTGTCCCTCATGGTTCTAATTGCTTTTTTTGAGATATTTTAAGACCTGTGATATATTGTCTTGGGTGTATCATGGTAGAAATTTTTCTACCATGATAAGGGTATGATAAGGGTTCAATGAAAAAAAATAATTTCTTGAATTAATAATTTACAAAAAATCGGTTTGTAAATTTGAGGGTGTTACAGATTATAATGGAGAAAGAGAATTATGTGAGCATGATATTGTGTGATTATTGTTGTTTGAATGTTGTACATCTTGTTATTTGTGTATGGCATGATCAATATAGTGAGAGTTTGCTTATAGAGAGGAGTAGATTGGTAAACTCACATAGTAATAGCGGCTTATCATTGGAATCAGAAGCTTGTCTTAGTACTAACCATTCGAATCGGGAGGTGCCTATTGTCTCATAGTTGATTCAGAACTATCCCACTTCTTCTTTGAAAGACTCAAACATAACTAGTCTATACTAATTCATAAAGAGGCTAAATTAGGGGTATAACACTACATGGCTATTAGTATTAGAGGAAACCACATAATACAAGTGAGTGAGTTAACTATGGTTCGGTAGCTCCTCATGAATGGAAGGCTTGGTTAGTCTAAGTTTTGGATGTAGCCTTTGAATAGCCATTCGTTTTATGTTAAAGGTATTAGGAGGGTATAAGATTGGTATTGACCATGCATTCTACTTCCAGCCACATGGTTATTATTATTATGGTTTGATGTGTTTTTATTAGCGGTGCATGGTTGTTACTATTGTGACTTAAGATATGCATTTTTAAAATAAATGTGATGATATGCACTAATGCCCAGTCATATGGTTATTAGTTTTATGACTGATGCTATAATTATAAAATATGTATGTGGTGCTTGTGAAGTTATTTAATTGTCATTTACATCTATAATTAATTAACATACAATTGATAGGCTAGATTGACCTTGGTTACTAAGTGATTGTACTCACTCCTCTATTTAACATTTTACAGGCGCTAGTTCTACTCAAGACAAGGGAAAGCATATGAGGTTTAGGAATTAAATTTCCTACTGTAATGCCTCAATTACTCTTGGTTAATATGTAATTGCCTTGATATTTTCAACTAAGATGTTTATATTTTATTGTACTTGCACCATTAAATATTAAGTATTAAAATGTGCATTTTGGGTCCTAGTATGTGTGATATCTTTTTAGTTGAGATATTTGTACAAGGCCAAAATACTTGTACAAGTAAGAAGTTAGTATATTTGTGAATGATGGTGATTTAGATGTATAATTATATATTTTGGCTCCCTTTTATGTCTTTATGATCAAAAGGTTGAGCGATAAAAATGTAATATAGGTATTATTGGAATGTTGTGATGTATTGCACAAGTTCGATATAGTCCATTAAGTGTGGTCTAAGAGTTGATGTGGGCTTTTAGCAGTTAGATTGAGTTTTGGACACTTTAGTTATGTTTTGAAAGCATAAAAGAGTAAATTTTCTTTTTAATGTCCAACTTTTGATTGAGAAATGATTTGAATGTGAAACTAGTGCATTAGCTAGACTTAGAAAAAGCTTTCTATAGACACCTAAATCACCTCAATTGGACGTTGAACGAAGACTTGGTACACATTGGAAGTTCGGTCAGGAAATCTACCTCATGGCTTCTTTAGTTTATGCTACAATGTTTTTTTGCCAGAATCTTGTTTTTGCTCTTTTAACCCCAATTTGATGTTATTTTACCTTATATGATGTCCTTGCTTCTTTATACATGTTTTGCTCTAATTTTATTTTTTTAAAATGATTTTATATGATTTCGAGCATTATAAGTTTTGAAAACTTGTGATTCCATTTATAAAAATTTTACAAACTTGACAATTTATTTGGGTTATTCTTGTGATTATCTTGATTTTGGAGATTAATTGTGAATTAGTAAGAAAGACTTTATATTTACTATCATAAAGCTACAAATTACAAATATACATACATAATATGTGTAAATATTTATGTGTGTGTGTGTGTAGGAGAATTATATATAGGCCCTCAAAATGAAGTAATTTATTGTTAAGGCCTAATACATTTTGAAAATACACAACAACTCAAGGTCCTTTAATATAATAAAATTTCAAGTATCAATTACTATAATGCCCTTGCTATTTGTTTTAAAAGTGTCCTTGTCACTAGTTTCCATAGCTCCAGCAGGAGGCTGCCACTACTGATGGCTAAATTACCATTATTGGCCACCAAAGCTCTATTGCACAATGATCAAACATTGGCCAAATGTGCTAAGGGGTTAAGGGATTAATTGAACCCTTGACCCCTCAATTTTTCAAAGTAAAAGAAACCATTAAGCCAGCAAGGACTTTGGTACATAAAGTGAATATATATATATATATATATAACTTTAACTTTCAAGCATTTTCATCTATTATTGCATATTCTAGATATTTTATTTATATCTGAATAATAATTTATAAACATTTGAATATGACTTGTTAATTAACCAAAAAAGTTATTATTTTTTAAAGCCCAACTTATTCTATTTTTAAAAACTTGGTTTTTTTCAATATTGACAAGTTATGAATTGCTAAACAAAAAATATATATGTTATAAATTTATTTGTCAAGCATTTTCATGGGCTTTTGATAATCATGGAGATTTTGTTGTTAACATCCAAACAATTACATGTAACTATTATACCATGATTTGTTAATACATAAAGTGTTAATTTTAAAGGCAAAACTTGTTTGATTTTTTACAAATCATTTCCTAAATATATCTATTATAAATTTGTTCTATGAAAGCCCATAAAACCCTTGAGTTTTAAAAAAAAGTGAAAACTTTTTTTATATATGAACAAGCCATATTTGAATATTTATAGGTGATTGTTCAGATATTAATAACAAGATGTCTATGATCAACAAAAACCCATGAAAATGCATGGGAAATAAATTTATAACATATATATTTTTATTTAGCATAATATTAATAACTTGTCAACATTGAACGAAATTGTAAATAAAAATAGAATAAGTTGGATTTTAAAAAATAGATAACTTTTTTATGTATGAATAAGTTATTTACAAATATTTATAAATGATCATTTGGACATAATAACAATAATATTTCTTGAATTTTCAAAAGCAAATGAAAATGTTTGAAAGTCAAAGTTATAATATAAATATATATATATATACATAATTTACATGTTAAAGTGTTTGTTGGCTTAATGGTTTTCTTTATTTTGAGAAACTAAGGGGTCAAGGGTTCAAATCCACTCTTAACCAGTTCACCTTTGTTTGACCATGATACTAGAGCTTTAAGGGTTGGTGGCAGTGTTCCTATCACCAATAATGGCAACTTCCTAACAACAACAAAGCTCTGGTGGCTAGCATAATGGCTCCAACTATCAATGATTAGGATACTTTTTTTTAAAAAAAAAAAAGATTAGGGTATCTTGGTAATCAATACCTAAAATTTTATTACTTTGAAGGATCTTAAGCCTGCAATGTATTTTTAGATTGCATTGGGACCTAACAATTAATAAGTTCATTTTGATGGTCCTTAGTGAAATTCTCCCTTATATTTATTAGGTTATCATAACATAATTACACACCACAAAGTCAATAATTATGTTTTGTTAATGAACCTTGTAGTATTTAACCAAGTTGTAAAGTACTTGGGTGTAATTTTTCTTATTTATATTGTAAAGCAAATTTAATATTGCTTCCCACCTCCAAAGTTCAATTAAAGTGATACTTAAGATCTACTCATTTGATCTTATTTATAAGTTACTTTTAATATATTTTATTAAAATCAAGAAAAACCTTAAAACTCATTAGCCCTTTCTGAAGATTTAATATGTTTTCAAATTTATCTCTATTAAATATACATACGTTAATAATATTTTTTCTCTCTCCAACATTTAATAGAGAGCAAAAAGGAAAATTAATGATAAAAATTTAATGACATGACTTATAAATATGATTAAAAAAAAATTTTCACTATCTATCCTACAAATAGGACTAGAGAGAATAATTGAATGGGAAAAGAAAAATACATACAATGATAAGTTCCTTAACTCAGGTGATAGTGAAAGGCACCTTGAAAATTAAAATCTTGTCTATCCTTCAATTTACAACAAGAACCCTAAGGTATCCTTACTCTCTTCATTTTCGCCTCTATTCTTCTCATTCTTTTTCAATTGCTATGTAACATCCTAAATTTCATGTAGGGATCTCATTATGAAAGTTGTGAATAATTGGGGGAATTCAACTTGAGGAATTATTTTAAAAGAGGAAATATGGGTGCCTAAGGATTTAATTAAGGAAATGTATTGATCTAAGGATTTAATTGAATAATCATGTATTTTGAGGAGTTGATAGAGGATTTAGGTTTATGGATGTTAATCAATTATTTAGGCTTTTAATTATGATTTAAGTTGTGTGTAAGATCATCTTCTATAGGGTTTATTTGTGGTTCACAATAGGTATTGGATTGACTTGGGTACAAATTATTGAGCTTAAGTGAGCTTTTTCAACATCATGGCATATGCCACAGCATGTGCATGTATGCCATGGCATACAACACATTTTCAATACTTATTGTTTTAGCTCAAAAATTAGACAAAAAGGAGGAGACTTGAGTGAGGTTAGGTGCAAAAATTCATTGCTTTGCTTGGGTTTAGTTAAGAGCCATTATTTTGCATGGACTTGAGCATAAAAAAACCCTAAGGTAATCATCCTAACCTCTTCTCTACTTCCTCTCTTTATTTTTAATTTAGATATCCTCATAGGTGTTGTTAGGATTTTGTTTTTGGTGCTAACCAGCCCTTGGGTTCAAATTTTATGGTGTTTTGAGGATAAATAAGTGTAATTGAAGTTGTTTTAATGTGTTTGAGGCAATGGGATACATCAATCTAAAAACCCTACACTAAGAGGATGATGTTTTATGATAATTTGAGTGTTTAGAAGTTAAATTTGTGATTGAGAGGTATATTAAAGTTGAAGAGGACTAATATGATGATTTAATTGTATGGGAAGCATTTGGGTTAATTAGGTTAATTAATATAGCCCTAGGATTACAGTGTGATTATTATGTAGACACTTTGATTAGCTATATTAGCATTGTATTAACAATAATTAGTGTCACAATATTTGTAGATCATGATATATTGATACCATTGGAGGTAATAGTCCACTTGTTCAAGGAGCTCTATTAGCAAGGACCAAAGGTTATCATTTTTAATGTGTGATGGGGGGATGTGTGTGTGATTGATTATGTGTGACTTTATTATGCTAGATAAATTATGTTATGTGTGGGAAAAAATATATTCTTGTGTGGAAAATTAATTGTCAAATAGAGTGAATCGTACATGAGCACTATATTTCGTATAACTATTGTGCAAAAGCACGTTTTTTTTTTGGAAATGTTTTGTGAGGAAATGATTAAAATACACATGATTTGTTAGGTTTGCATTGAAATATGTGATGTTAGGAATTTTGTCCAAAGATTACAACCACATGGTAAGCCCTCATTGGATCGAATGAATGGTTAGTAGCTTAAACTAATTCCTGTTTGGCCAGGTGACTTGGTTCTAAGCAAGGTGCATGGAAGGATATAAGGTACAGTTTTGCAAATTATTTTTGTCCAGTTTGTTTGGATGACAAATGTTTGGAAAATAATCTTGTATGTGATACAGGCAATCGAATGATAGCTCATGATAACTCAAAATCCCACAATGTATTATCTTAAAAAGAACAACACAAATTGAAATAATCTCATAATTAAAAGAAAATTCAATTTATAAAATTCTATCAAGTCTTTTTAAAAAAAATACAAAAAGTTTAATTGTTTAAATAGATTTTTGAAAGCCTAAATGATGTAATTGATCATATCCTAATCAATCTAGGATTCCAAATGGATAGATCATATCCTAATAGATATATTATATCCTTATTTGAATTTAAAACAAGATAAAATAATTTCCTAAATTGAAAATAATATATGCACTAGGATTAGACCACTAGTAGTGACTAATAAGACAGCTAACTTCGATAGGGATCGGACAACCAATACTGATCGAAACTAGAATGCCTGTGCCGTCTGAGACCGAATAACTATCTTCAATAAGGACCAAACTGCCAGCATTAGTCGGGTTTAGGAATTTCAAATTTCAATTCACTTTTAGTCACAATGCTAATATGGCGCCACAATTACCATTGAATGCCAATCTACTACTATCGCATGGTGTTAGTCTACTACCACTACTTAGTGCTAATGTAATGCCCCAAAAATTAAGGTGTAACCAACATGAAATATATGTGTAAAACCCATATTCCTTAAGCCTTGGACATATGTAGGTTTATTAATGCAAAACTATAGGCATATTTTTTTTATAAAATATATTATCTTTAATTGATTTCATATAAACAAAACAATAAATTTCTTATAAAATTTTTTTAATAGAACCTTCATGTAAATAAAATTTCCTAAAATGTACGACAGAGAAAAACAACAATAAAATAAAAGGATCTCTAGATGTACAATCTTAAAAGAAAGAAGAGAGTCCTACCTATAGTACATGTGGAGTACCTAAGAACAAACCATGAAATTATTATAGGTTCAAATTTACATCAAACAAACATTTGAAATAATTCTTCCATTCCATTTCAGTGATAAAATGCCTCAATTAACATCTTGAGGCACAAGTTCAGCTTATATAATCTGAGACCAAAAATATTATTTCTAATGAGTAACGTTCCAAATTTTAAACTAAAAGAAGTAAAAGAAAGAAATATGAATAAAATAAGCATGAATTTAACAAAATAATCATTTAAAATAGGAAGAGTGCATAACTGAAACAAATAATTACATTTAACACTTGGTCTAAAAATATATTCATATGATGAGAATACTACTATCAAATTCTACTCTCCAACTATCAGGCTCATATCAAATAGTTAGGAAATATATAAGATACCTTCATGAAAACTAGCTTGTTTAATAGGATTAATTTAAAAACAATACTTTAAAAATATATTTTTTGGCATGACTTTATTAAAATGAATAACAAGCTGGACACAGTGTCTATGAGGGTAAGTAACCAGTCAAGCATGGCTAGAAACCACAAAGAGTAAAATGCTCACAGATATCCTTCCCTCCTTTCAACGTGCATTGGCCTGCGTACGAGTCTAGTACCTCCTACAAACACCCTACTAGTTAAGTGTACCATGGCATGTTAAAGGCCAACGGAACTGTCATTAGCAACTAGCATTTTGATTCAATCCCATACTTTAAATCAAGTATGCATAAGTCATAATAATAAATCATTCCTTAAACTATAAAATCAAACATTGTCAATTCATCAAATAATGGTAGTCACCCAATTGTAAAATAAGTCTAACTCTTCTTATAAAACTTTGTACAATAGACATATTTTAATTCATGACAGTTGATAACAAAATTTAAAATATAATTATACAAATAGTTATGAATGTACTTAAACATTATTGTGAAAAAAATAAACTTATTAATAAGTCATTTGGGATGTTATTCACCTATTTGAAATATTCTCAAATAGATAAATTACTCTTAATTAACCACTTTTGTAATATTGACTGCACTTGAATTCCTTAATGGTCAAAGGGACATTATTGTTATTTCCTTTTAACACTTTATAAACCCAAAATTTCCAATCCAAACAAAATTAGAGAGATAGAAAGAAAATATCCTCGTCAATCTTTCACAAATAAAATGCCATGTTAATTTTAATAAATAAATATGCAACATACATACATATAAACAATATTTGAGGTTTTTTTATGTTATATAGAAAATAAACAAATTCTACCATATCTTATTTAACATTACTAATCATCTTTATCCCATTCAATTAGCTTCATTTATCAAACCTTTAATCAAACCATTATCTCTAAATATTATGATGGTAACCGAATAGCTACAAAAATGAATAAGATTAAATGTGTAGACATTCATAAGTCTATCTTTAAACAAGTTAAAATGTCACATCAAAAATAAATCAATTTTTCCCTTCTTCCTCTTTTCCTTTCTTTTTTTTCTATTATAGAATTTGTAAGACCATATATATGACTCTTTATTCACATGCTTCACTCCTTGTAATTAGGGGTGTTCCTTGTCCTGTTTTGAAAAAAGATCAAGACTGAATTTTTGTCTCATGTCTCGTCTCATCCCAAAAGTCATACTATCCCATTAGAAATCGGGACGTCCCGCCGTCCCAATAAATCAGACAATATTAAAAAAAGATCTGGATAATAATATTCATTAAAATTTTAAATCACATAATTTATTAAGTTTAAAATTAAAATAATACAAGTACATAAATCATAATGATTTAGAGTCAATTATTAAATTACATTAATCATAACTACACATTATGATAGCAATTATAAGTAATTTCTAGACAATAAAAGCAGCAATAATAGGCAAACCAAACACAACATCAAATCATTGTTCTTCTACTTTAGTTGAGATGTGCTAAGCTAATTATTTTTTCGAAAATAAAACAAAAAATATGATATAAATAAAAGTTATTAAATAGATAAATATAAGAATAAATGTATTAATATAATTAATATATTATAAAGAAAGATATCATCATGTTTACTTTATGTCATTAAAATTATCAATATGAAAAATTTTAGTTTTATATAAGAATTGCAATTATTGAAATTATAATTGATAGAATTAATATAAATATAAATTATATTAATATAATTAATATATTTAATGTATAATTTTAAAATAAAAATAATATATATATATATTATTTGGGATGGGACAGGATGTCTCGATAGTAATCTCGCGTCTCATTCCATCCCAAATTCTTTTTTTGTTCCATCTTGTAAAGTCTCCTTCTAATTGTCTTTAAGCCAGGATGAAACCCCTCCTGATATAATTAGAACAATATCAGGCTAATCAAATCGAGTATAAGCTGAACATTCCTATTTGTAATCATGGACAATAGCCACGCTTCACGCGCTTTTCTTTACCTAGGCAGCACTAAAGATTAAAGAACCCTTAAAAGACAATATTCAAGGTATGACAAACTAGAAAACAGAACCACCATTGAATAGAGTTTGACAGTTAAAGTTTTAAAATTCTATTATACAAAAATAAAAAAAATAGAAGTTAGATCCATGAAAGAAAAATTCAAATGCAAGTTCTTGAAATCATCGCATATCATTTGTTGAACGATATCAGTTTTTCAACTCAAATAAAAACCAAGTTCACATTCAAATTTCAATTTGACCGAACCCCTTCTAATTCACAATCACGTATCAGCTGGAACAAAGAGGAAAAATCACAAATTTGTAACAACCCAATCAACACATTCACAGGTCCAATGCAAGAAAGGAAAAAGGATGAAGTTTAAACTCACCAAGGAGTAAAGGAGAAGGGGAAAACAGGTTATGAAGCTCTTCCTCACTCCTGAAGACAGTACCAGCACGAAGTAAATAGAGGAAGAAGAACGGTAGTGATGCAAACAACAACGATAAGGAAGAAGAATAAGCAACGCAGGATTGAGGAAGAAGGCCTTGACGATGCGAAACAGGGAAGGAGCATACAGACCTCAATACCCAAAACTTCAATCTGCAGTGTCGTCAAGCTGAGTTGCTCTGCACACAATCACCGGCAATGAACAAGAAGACGGAGAACAATGAAAGAAGTGAACAAAGGGACAAGAGTAATGGCGTGGTAAGGGAGGGTGGAGGAGGAGAATCCTCGAAGCTCTCTATCTCCCTAGGTCAGAGGATCAATCGAAATATTGGGGAAGGAGGAAATAAAAGAAATCTAATATATAAATAAATAAATAAATAAATATATAATATATATATATATATTTAAAGGGTATTTTAATAAAATCCAAGGAATTAAGCAAAATAAAATCCCTCCCTACACTAGGAAGATTCAAACTTGAGACCTAATAGATGGGCACCAAGAAAATCTCCACTAAACCATAATACATCTTGTTAAATCTATCCCTAAAATCAATAAAATATAATTAGTTATCTTATTATTTACTCCAACTTAATGAATATTTTATGGGTCATTACAGCTAGTTCATTGCATCCAAATGATGTCAGTCGGCCGCCACCATGGCTATCTGAGATCCTTCTTTGATTACTATCTTCAATCCATTCGCCTTCGTTGATTGATGCCAAACACCGCTGTTAATAAAAAATGGTTTGTGTTGTCCTATTAGTCCAATTTGCAGCCCTCAAATTGCTATCATAGTCCAATGCTAATACATACGCGTTGTTTGAGATTGAATTGTTGATGTGAACTAGAATTGAACTACCATTGCTAATCTATGATCCGAGTTTGAACAGCTAGAGTCAATCAAGAACAAGCAAACACCCTTAATCAAAATTGAAACATTGATGTCATATGAGTTATCTTTAAATCCAAACAAATAATTTTCATATTATATTTTAAAATTTTTTATATTATTCAAACAAAGAGTTTATAATTTATCAATTTTAAATATAAAATTTAAAATTTAAATTTTTAACCTAAATTCACTTATCTAAACGCAACTAAAATGAATTCACTCTTTGTAATGTATAATGCTTGAAAAGCTTTTTTTTTTGGGAAAAAAATGGGCTTAACTTGAACAATATATGTGAGCCCAATGTTTGGCATTTGTATTAATTGTATTATTGACGGGCATGGCCCATTACCATTAGGTCAACTTTATGTTGCCTTCAAGTCATAGGTTTAAATTGGTGGGAGGAAATTCCTTTACATTTCATTCTTGATGGACGCATATAAACAGATACAAAGAAAGAGGAAGGTGCTTTTAGTTGATGGTGGTGGTGGTGGTCATCATCATCATTATAATTATCATCGTTAACTTGTTTCTAATGGTAGGCAAGTGATCTGACATATTGAAACATAAAACTTTTGGATTTAAAATTAAGTTCTATTTTGCGATATTAATATTGATCACCTGTAATAATATGCAGACACGAACATGATATCCAAGAAATGAAAAAGACACAAGCGGAGGAGATCGGTACATTCGATCTCTTCGGTGTGAATGAGTTAGCAGAGCTGATACTGAAGTTTGCATTCCAAAACTTTTATTAAAATATTAAAAATAAGTACAAAACATGTAATTTAATTTCGGAAGAATGCAAATAAATCCTATTGAAAGGGAAATGAGAAATAATTACAACGAAATGCGGTAATTACTCTAAAGTCGTTACAGATATATATGTCATAATTTTTATTTTTATTTTTTTGTAAAATTATTTTTATGACCATAAGTAAAATAACAGAAAGCATAGTTATTAATATATAATAAACTAATGCTGTCAAAAATAAAGGTAAAGTTTTTAATGTAGAAAGCGTTGGTGTTAGTTTAGTTATGTAATAACAACTAAATTTCCTATATTAACAACTTCCAGCATAGTGATTAATAACTTCAGTTTAAGTATTTAAAACATAGTTGTTCATAATTTTTAGTCATGCAATAAAAATTATGCTTACTAATTAACAACTTTGGTTTATATTTTAATAACATTTTTTCTATTATTTTGTTGAGGGTCATAAATATAATTTTGCAAAGAAATCTATGACATATAAGTTTATATGGATTTCAGACTAATTATCCTATTTCATGATACTATATTTTATCACTTTCCTATTCTAATAATAAGATTTGTTTTGTCATTTTCCCTTTATTTTATTATGGTCATGCCTTTATATCTGTAAACAATAATTTAAGGTTAAAGTATACATTTAGTTTTTTAATTTAACACAATATTTTATTTTAGTCTCTTAACTTTATAAAGTGTATTTTTAGTCCTTTAACCTTAATATTGTTAGTTTTATCCCAACAAATTTTCACATTGAACTTTTAAATATTGACAAAATATTCTAAAATTTTGACATTAAATTTAATTTTTTTAAATAATAATAATTGACACAAAAAATAATCATTTGAAACTAACGATGTTAAGGTTAAAAGACTAAAAAGATATTTTGCAAAATTAAAGGAATAAACTGAAGCATTATTTAAATTTAAAGGACTAAAAGTATATTTTAGCTATAATCTAAATATCTTTAATGTTTCTAGAAAAGAATAGTAATATAATATACGTATTACCTCCATCCTAGTTTTTATAAAATAATTTTAGGAGTAATTTGATTTACCAAAATATAAGAAAATTTTATAAAAATAAAATTTCATTAAATATACTTTTTCAATGTTACTTAACCCTCATAATTATATCCTCTTTCTCTCTTTAATTTTTATATTAAATGAAGGATATTTTTAAAAATGTATATTTTTATTTAAAAAAAAGTAAAATTAAAGAACATATTTAATAAATTTTACTGACACTTCATACATGCAATTTTATCCAGAAGTATTTTATAATTGATCTGGAGGGAGTGCTGTCTTATTGGATACGACAACGCGATAATGCTTCCCGTTCCATAAAAAACAATAAAACATATAGCAATATTACTCACGCGCGCCAACGTGTGGTACATAACAAACGAGAGACGATAAGCACAATGCCACATATACAGACGTTACGCTCAGAAAATTATTTAGGATATTCTTTTCTTAATTAATTAACCGGCACTATTTAGTATACGATCAGATGATGAACTTGTTAACAAAGACGTGGCTATGCTCAAGATTTCTGTCTTTGGAACATTTCTTGATCCAGGTTATTCATTGTCATTTGTTTTCTTCCAAGATATAGCCGTCTTAGTCGATATTTTTATTGTTGCTTTTAGAAAATTGTTATATCGTGGCTATATTTTATAAATACGTATTTTTATTGTTTGCTTTAAGAAAATTATTATCTTACGCATGTTTGAAAAAACTACCCCAATTTAGATATCCGATAGCTAAGTTTATTAAAGGGGAAAAAAAAAGCTATATGTCTGTGCGCGTGTATATAATGCTCTATAAATTTTCACAACCCTCTATCACATTATTCCTTTACGCTACTTACTAACAAAGTCTTGAGTGGAGCCGTATGATTTGTGGAAATGATTTTGTAGGAAATGAAAATAGAGATGGAGATGAATATAGATATGGATATGGATTTAAAATTTGTTTGGTATATTTATAAAACTGAGAGATCCTTTTTATCTAATTTCACCAAATCAAAAATTTAAAATTTTCAATTCTATTTCCATGTTTGTTTCCACCCCTCAATTCCCTTATATCAAACGTGTCATAAGATAACAGTAAGATAACTTTAAAGTGGAGATAATATGAGGATCAAATATTCGAAGTCCTTGCTAGGTGATCACACAGTTTCTAATTCAAAGCCATCTTAAAACCTTTCTGAAGGCAGCACAAAAAAAGAAAGAAAGGGAAATCAATTTTCAAAAGAAACAAATTACAATAAAGTCACACACAACAAAAAAATTGTTAAAAGGATTTTGGAAAATAAAAATGTAGCCCATGACTTGGTTGTGTGGCACATTGAGAAAATGTCATAGGTGTCCGGGCCATGTATTACTCCCATTCATAAGAATAGTACGTTCGTATAAAGTTGAAATATAATGCAAAATTAATATATAGCCTTAATTTTATTTTCGTTATCCTTGTCAATCCAAATGTAATTAAGAAAATATAAAATGCATGAAAAATAATTGACACAGTTGTTATAGTGGTTTTTACATTTTCCTATGGAGTTACCTTAATTTACTTCTAGGTTGCAATGTACGTACGTGTGCGTATGTAAGTACATATTCTCTCCGTTTCTTTAATATATATATATATATATATATATAACTATCATCTATTTTTTTTTATTTATACCAGAACTATAAATTTCAAGAAACATTTATCTTATTTTTTATAGATTATACCTCATAAATTCAATGTTCATTTTCACTAAACAATTTTGTTTCGTAAATTGCAGGGATAATATAATTCAAAATTTTTAATTTCAAACATAATTATTATATTTAATAAACTTTTTTAAACTATTTGAATTGATTATTTTTTTCCTATATTTGAAAGTGGAGGGAGCACGTATGTACATATGTATGTATATAGCTCCTTTGTTCAATATTATAAATCATTTTTTTCTAAATTATCATGTTTAAAAATATGAGGCACTTGAGTCTTTTAACGTGTAATTAATGAAATTTTTTGACTAAATTAGGAAGTATAATTAATAATATTTTTTAATTGGGACATCCTGTTAAATAAAGAGAAAACATTATGAAAAAGTCGAGTTTATAATTTTAAAGACGATTACTAACTAATTCATTGAAAATTCAATTCATTTCCTGGTTTGATCTCAATGAACTTCATGATCCGGAGTACAAAGGACCGGAGTTTACGAAGAAGAGAGGGGAGGTGGAAGTGAGGTTGGATAGATTCATTTGCAATGAGCAGTGGGCAAATGTTTTTCCTGATGCAGATGTGACACATCTCCCTTGCTACAAGTCTGACCACTGCACCATTCTTCTGCATCTTGATGGGGGAGAAGCGGCAGAATCGACTACTTCGTTTTATCACATCTTGGGTACTTCACGACCAGTTTGATAAATTTGTATCACGTGAATGGAACGGGGAAGAAGATTGGTGTTCAAATATTACTGATTTTACAACTGCTTGCTTGCAATGGAATAAAAATTCCTTCGGTCATGTTGAAGCTCGGAAAAAAACAGCTCATGCGATGCTGGATGGTGTTTCTCGGAAGCTAGCTTTCGGTAGAGACAACGGTGCACTTAACGATCTCTAGCGGAGTTTATGGAAGGAACTGGAGGATGTTCTTCTGCAAGAATCTCTCCTTTGGGCCCCAAAGCTAGACTAGAGTGGAATTGGCACGGGGATATGAACGCCAAATTGTTTCACTTCTGTGCAAACAAGCGCTGGAAAATAAGATTGAGACCATTAGTGATGAAGATGGTACGTGGCTCTATAATCCGGGTGAGATTAAAAATTGACGCTCTAATTTGTTTAAAAAGTTATTTCTGGAAGAAGTGGAGAGGAGGGAAGCTCTTGATTGCCTTGTAAAATTCCCTCTTGTTGATGAAGTGTGGATTCGTGTTTGTGATCGTATGGTAGAAGAGATTGAAATGAAGTAGGCCTTGTTCAGTATGGGACCTTTATAAAGGCTCCTGACCCTGATAGTTTTAATGCTCTATTCTTTGAAAACCCATGGATTACTATGAGAGATTATGTCGTGAAGTTCATCCAAGGGGTTTTTTGTGATCCACAGAGAATAAGGGAAGTCAATAAAACATTACTTGTTCTTATTCTGAAGAAGGACCCCCAGACTTTTAAGGATCTTTGACCTATTAGCCTCTATAATGTTATTTACAAAATAATAACAAAGGTGGTGGCAAATATGCTGAAAGGTTTCCTCCCTAAAGTTATCTCTCCAAATCAATGTAGCTTTGTGCTAGGGCACCTTAATTTTAATAATGTTATTGTTGCATAAGAATGATTCACTCTATGAGAACCATGAAGGAAAAGACCAATTATATGGCTATTAAAATGGACCTTGAGAAGGCGTATGACAAAGATAACTGGGGATTCCTTGTCAATTTCCTTCAAGAACTGAAATTACCTAATCATTTTTTTGACATTATTTTAGCTTGCATTTCTATAGCTAGGATATAGTTACAATGGAATGAGAAGTTAGCAGAGGAGTTTAGTACTTCTAGAGGAGTTTGACAAGCAGATCCTATCTCTCCTTACCTCTTTGTTATCTTCTTGGAAAAACTTGCTCATCTCATTCAGGCACACACAAAGGAAGGGCTTTGGTGTCCAATTAGACTTACTAAGATAGGTCTACCTATTTCTCATTTCTTCTTTGCCAATGATATTATTCTTTTTATTGAAGCTTCATTACGGTAAGTGAAAGTGATAGAGATTGTCTCTTGATGTTTTGTGATAGTTTGAGGTTGAAGGTTAATATTGTAAAAATAGAATTTATTTTTCTAAAATGTCAACCTCATTACTCACTTTGAGATTGGTTCTTTGTGGGATATATCCAAATTGAGGATCTTTAAAATAACTTGGTATGCCACTTCTTCATAAAAAGGTAACCAAGGATACTTTTTGAGAGGTACTGGAGAAGGGGAAACTAAAGCTGAATAAATAGAAGGTGAATATGCTATCCTTTATCAGTCGGAGTACTCTTATGTCATCTGTTATGAGTTTCATTCCCAGTTATGTGATGCAGATTAGCCTACTACTTGTGAGTGCTTGTGATACTTTAGATAAATGTAATAGAAGTTTTATTTAGGGTAACATAGGGGAGTAGAGGAAAATTACTTTAAAGCTTAGGAGGAGGTTTATAAGCTGAAGTGTAGTAGGGGGCTTAGCTTACATCAAGCTTAGCTCTAAATAAGTCTTTGATTATGAAGTTAGGGTGAAATCTAGTGAAGTGGAGAGATGACTTTTGGGTGAAAGTTGTTAGAAATAAGTACAAATGCGATCAGGATTTGATCCCTAAAATTGACCCCAAGAAGGTCAGATCTAATATTTGGTTCGAAATTAAAGATACTTGGGACTAGGTTAAGAATGGAATTGAAGTCATGTAGGGTAGGAATGATGTTAGGTAGAGTTGGAGAAGGATGGCTTGTTTTTAGTTAAATCTCCTTACAAATACCTTCATGCTAGGGAATCATGATGATCCTCTTTGGTTGAAAATATGGAAGGTTCACATTCCATACCACTGTCATTCCATACCATAATTTCGTTTGTTATGTACCACACGTTGGCGCGCGTGAGTAATATTGCTATATCTTTTATTGTTTTTTTATGGAACGGGAAGCATTATCGTGTTGTCGTATCCAATACAGCACTCCCTCCACATCAATTTATAAAATACTTCTAAATAAAATTGCATGTATGAAGTGTCAGTAAAATTTATTAAATATATTTTATAATTTTATTTTTTAAATAAAAATATACATTTTTAAAAATATCTTTCATTTAATATAAACATTGAAGAGAGAAAGAGGATATAATTATGAGGGTTGAGTAACATTGAAAAAGTATATTTAATGAAATTTTATTTTTATAAAATTTTCTTATATTTTGGTAAATCAAATTACTCTCTAAAATTATCTTATAAACTAGGATGGAGGTAGTACGTATATTATATAACTATTCTTTTCTAGAAACATTAAAGATATTTAGATTATAGCTAAAATATACTTTTAGTCATTTAAATTTATATAATGCTTCAGTTTATTTCTTTAATTTTGCAAACTATCTTTTTAATCTTTTAACCTTAACATCGTTAGTTTCAAATGATTATTTTTTGTGTCAATTATTATTATTTAAAAAAATTAAATTTAATGTCAAAATTTTAGAATATTTTGTCAATATTTAAAAGTTGTTAACCTCTAGAAGTTCATGTTATTTCATCACATTTTCCTTAGATTCTAGTCCATTTTGGTTTAATTGTGTATGTTTTTATTGCCCAATTTAGAAAAATGTGTATTATGTTTTAGGGCTTGTGTTCTTGGCTTTAATTTAATTTTTTGGCCTAATTTCATGTTATTTTGATTAGAAGCATTTCTGGAGTTTTGTGGATATTTTGGAAGGCTTTTAGGATGAAGAAATCAAGAGCAAAATGAATGATTTTTGTTAACTGTAAAAACAGTGCAAAACTGCCAAAGTCGTCTCAAAGTCGTGACTTTCGTTCACGACTTTCGTCGCTGTCAAAAAACGATGCGTTTCATTTATCAGAAATTAGTTGGCTAGGACACATATAAGCTGAGAGCTCGACCCAGAAGGATTCTTCAGACTTTTAGACACTTTTGAGCTTGGTTGTGCTAGGGTTTGGGCATTGGAAGAGTTGGGATCAAGAGATTGAAGCTTTGAAGACATTTGGAGCTCATTTTCTTTGGTTTTTCTATTCCTCTTCCCTTTCCTCTCTTGTAATTTGAAATGGGTCCACTTATTTTGTATATTGTAGCTTGTGGATGATTATGAGTAGCTAAACCCTTTGTTCTAGGATTATTTGGAACCCTTGTATGGATTAACACACATATTTCTCCTCTCTTTTTGTGATTAATGATATATATGTGTTATTTTACTCTTTCTTTAATGCTTCTACTTGATTGGCCACCATTTAGATGTTGGGTTCACTTAATTGATGCTTGAGAGGGCTAGGTTGAGTGTAGAACTTGGGTAAAATTGTGTAAGAACCTTATATTTGCATGTTGAATGGATGGTTTTGCTAGTAAGATAGAGATATATTTGCTAGCCTTGCATAGCCACATTAGGGTTGGTGTTTAAAATTGAGTTTTATTAATGTAACAAGAGATTGGACAATTAATTTAACTAAACACTTGTTCATGACTTGAGAGAGCTTGTCCAAGTATTTTTAGAACCCTAGGTTAGCACTTATTTTCATTAAAAGCATTTATGAGAGGAGGTAATTTTGGTGTTATGAAATGCAAGGGGGACAATTAATCCTAGGTCTCAATTTGTGTTGGAAGTTTGTGAATCACTCACTTTCTTAATTTTCTCGTGTTAGTTTCATTTGCAAAACCATTTCACCTAACTATGTGTAGCTCAACTTGATCAATTTGCTTAGTCTTTTGCTTGATTATAGTTTTCTAAACAAATCCTCGAGGGAACGATACTCTACTCATTTTATATTACTTGCTACGACCCGTGCACTTGCGGTGAGCAACAAGTTTTTGTGGGCGCCGTTGCCGGGGATTTGCTTTTGAAAATATTGTGGTCAACCTTAGACTAGTTGATTTAGATTTCGCTTGAGCTTTATAGATATTAGTTTTTCGATTTTTTATTTTGTCTTTGTTTAGT